>NW_025781567.1:0-40382 GCF_021130785.1 Homalodisca vitripennis | reverse complement strand
CAGACGTATTGTGACCTGTATCTGTAGTTCAGTTTTAATGATTAGTGTTTGCGTATAGTTTTTTATTAGGTGCATTTTTTTAGAGTTAGTGAAATTGGCAAATATCTTGGTGGTTCCGATTCCTGACTTAGGCGTGCCACAACGCTTTGGTATGATTTGTTTATTTTAACCTAGTTTGTAATTATGTATTAGGTCAGGTCTTTACCTGAAGGAGAGATCAGATTGCAGATCTCGAAACGTAGATTTACTGATTTCTTGTTTCACTGAACGATGGCAAATGTCCGGAAAAATCCTGTTTCCCTTCACAAGTTATGTAACTTACTCGATAGAAAATGTTATTTGAAAACTGCATCACGAGGAGGACTTTTCCAACATTAAATTATCTTTTCCGGACTTTTGCCATCGTTTTTAGTGATACAAGAAACCAGTTACACTATGTGTCGTGAATAATAATATGAACTGTTGTTTAAGGTTGATAACGAATCTAAACGTGTCTAAATTATGTCTAAATAAACTAATCCAGAGTAATGTGACACGCATAAGTCAGGATTCACAACAACCATGTTTTGTGTCAACTCTAGTTACACTATCTGTACAACACGTACTTAATAAAAACCAAAATTCTAAAAAATATTAAAACCAAACTAAATAGAACAGAAATAATACAAAATAGTTCTGCACTGAACAACCTATCCCAGGAAACAGACGTGGGCTTTTTTAAGTCAAGTCAAAAAGTATTTATTTCTTCCACCATAAAGCATTTACATGTAGTTTACATGCATTTCCTTAGGAAAAATTAAATATAATAATTGGTTAGGTTGCTGTAAAACTTTTATAAAATAAAACTTAGAAATTAATTCCCAAACTAAGTAAAAACTTGTGTTTTTCGGAATGAAGTCTCTTGTAATGTACCGCACTGTTACTTAATAATTTATTGTAGCTTAGTTACAACAAAAAATAAATAGAATTGCTCTAAAAATGATTAAAATTTCTGTAAACATAAATATATAAATAAAAAATTTATTAATTGAGTTTGTTTTTAATAATTTAAAAAGTAAAGATTCTTTAATTACATGGGAGAAGAATATGGCAGCTGCAACCCTCTTATCCCCCCGCACCTAATAACTCGTACGTCCCCCCAATCACTCGCACTCACATACAGCCAATGTCCGCCGAACAACACACACACACACACACACACACACACACCCACACACACACACACACACACACACACACACTCATACACGCTAGCTCACAAGCACATCACATTTGTAATACGGTAGATAGAAAGGTAAGTTTATAATTGTTTATTTATCTATAGATTAATGTTATACATTGTTCAGTTCTAACCATTCCAACCTCCAGTAACCAGCTATTAACTTTCTTTATATGCTTGTGCTCGTATAAAAGTTTTTGTGCTGTAGGTATTCAGGTATATTTCTCTATAAATAGTATGCTATAATGAACGGATTAGGGTCGGGTGAGTCCTTGAAGGTCATGGTATACGTATTGCAACATTGTCCGCATTTCTCGTGTTTGTAATCGTGAGTTATTATTATGGATAGTTAATTATTAATTCATTCTGGAGGAATGCCTTAAAAACCATACTTCGACTCCATATAGAGGTTTATTAGAACTTTCTGAACTTTCTGAACTTTTTTGGTACTTTTACTTTTCCTTCTTAGGTCATTATTCATAATTAGAAATCCTAGAAACCAATTGGTGATCGTTTTTTAAAACCTTGCAATTTAATTATTAAACGATCATTTACGAGTACAAATGAATTTAAGATCCTGTAGAGAATGTGAAGATATCTATCTGCTAGATGTATGTTAATTATATTCCTCAAATGAGACAGTTCCATTATTCTACGGCCAAATATAAGATTGTAAAAGTGCGTGAGCTTTTAAAACTGTTCTTATAGCATTAGTTGGTTTTTTTCTTAAACTAAGATGACTCCAAAAGCAGCTAACTATTAAACAAAAGTTTTGGCTACTCCCTGAAAGGTCACTGATCGTTTCTCATTTGCAATCGCTTTTTTTCTGGTGATTCAGGAGTCAAATGAAGCCTTTGCTTCGATGTTGAATAAAACAATAATGGGATTATTCTTTCTCTGAGTTGTCTATAAGGTAGCATAACTGCCTTTTGTGGAATGTTGTCTATTCCAGAATCCGTTCTATAAAGACTTGACTATTGAAAGTTTTTGGAATGTGAAAAATTTAAATAAAACAACTAATTTGCTGAAGAAGTTTGTCAGCTATCTGCTGGTAGCAATATAGTTTCATTTTTATATGAGACAGTATTCAATAACTCTACAAGCAATATAATTTCAGAATAGATCAGAAATCGTGTCGTCCCTTAAAGATCCCTGAATGAAATATTTTTTTTATTGAGAGGTGGGAGGAGGGGTTTTTTTGATTAAAAAAGGCAATGTTGTTGCGCCTGGACAATTTTCCAGCAAATATAATTCTATTTAATAACCTTATCCCGTTAAACATTCGATGTGGACAGTTAAAAAAATATGAAGTCTATCTCAATATAAATTTCAACCAATCTTAAGACGGCTTCCGCATATTCTTAATTAATAGAATGGATAACAAACCATGCAGTACGGTATGGTAATTATTGTAATTTTTCTCTGGAGGATGGAACCCTTGTATGAAATAATTCTCCACCTTTGTTGAGCAATATAGTAAATTATTGATTGGTACTAACAGTATTGGTATTAACACAATATATAACATACTTGATTTAACAGAATCTATTATTTTTATTATGATGATTTTATTATTTCCAGCAACCTAGATCTTTAAAAGTGTTTTCTAAATATTTATTAAACTTTATGTATAAGTTTACAGTAATAAAAGGCAACAAGAAATTGAATCCAATCCATGTGAGTTAAAAAACACGATGTCCAAACAACAATTCCAGGATATTGTGTCCGTAGCTCATTCGAGAGAAGTTTTACCTATGATTTCACCGCTAATTCCTGTACATTAGAATTATACTCCGATACCGTGTACAGAGGGTGTAGAACACAATACACGGCTTATGTAGCCACGTCCGTAGCGTCGGTAGCAGGCAAACGTGGTTATTACCAAGTCGATTTAATGCAACAGTGTTTACAGGAGCAGATATTAAATTGCATTTACAATGACGATTTTTTTTACTATTAAAATAGAGAATAGGTTAAGAATAAAGCTGGAAACTTATACTTTTTGTCCTTTATGCACTTTTAAACACGAAAATTTCATAAATTTTTTAATATTTTCATCTTATTACAAAAATTATGATAAAAACCATTACAGAGAAAAAAGCTTTAGGAGATTACTAGTTTTATTACTAATTCCTAGCAGAGAATTACTTAAATAGTGTGACAACATTGACAGACATACGGTTGCCCAGCTTTTATATATATTTGATGCAGCTCTGTGCTGCTTATCACGAAACAGAATGCGTGCTTATTTTGTTATTTTGGGTGATTACATCTACCTTAACGAAATATGAGAGGGGGAAGTAAGATATAGTAATATTGAAATGATCCATTCGCATATTCCATCAGAGTTGATATCGCTTTAAATAATTTGGTTTAATAAGCAATATACCAAGAAGAATCCAACAGAAGTTTTCAGTTCTAAAACAAACGTGTCTAAAGTATTTAAAGTTACTTACTGTGATAAATTCATAGAATGCCGCTGAGTTTCACTAAACACTCTTTAGAGCCTTCCATGTTATAAATAAATAAATAAATAAATATAAATAAATATTAAATTTTACCACAAGTTAATACCAAGAATAATATTTACCATTAAATTTATATAATTAAACAAAAAAAGAACCAAAGAAGGGCAAATTTAAAAAAATTAAGAATGTACTGCATATACTAAGCATAGTGTATTAAAAATGTAGTTGCTGACTGCAGATAAATAGTTTTTCAATTTATCTTTTCTAAATTCGCTTCATCAATTTCTTCAGCTTTTAGTGCCACCTCAGGCGTAACCCAAGGATTACATTTAGGGCTCCTTCTCTTTAATATTTTTATTTAATAATATTGTGCCAAAAGTTAAATTGGGGGTTTTAATGCTCCCTGATTGGTGATTGGTTTTTATTGTTAGGGTTTTGTTATAATGTCTGCCACTTTAGGTTATTTTGTTTAACATAATTTCTTGTTGTATTTAACATGTTTATTGCTTGATATATATTGTTGTTATAAATGGTTGTAAGTTGTAACGTTGATAAATAAATACAATAAAATATGCCTTTATTTGCCAAGAAACAAATTTTAACATTGATAGCAAGGGTCACCTAATAGTAATGTTTATATTCCATTAAATAATAAAATGTCTTATGCTAAATATCTAATTTTAAAATATATTATAGTTAGATAACAATAAAAGTGGTCAAACAGTAAAATGTATAATAAAAAAACTGGATGTCAACGCGCCTGTACTATCACACATCGATGTTTAGTGAGATGGTCCTTGAACTCACGAACTGTATAAAATGAATGAGAGAAATGAAAAAGTGACGCAATGCACTCTTGAACCGATTTTTTTACATCATTTATTTGGTTTTTTAATTTCTTCGGGGGAGCCCATCTAGAAACTTTCTCGGCTTGAGAAGGAAGTTGCTCGTATCTTTTCAATCTATGCTGAGCAAGTCTCAGATTTTTCAATATATCTTGTATTGTAGTTGTGAATGTCCCGCCCTCGAACCATTGTACTCTTATAACCCGAGTTTACAGTAGTTTCCTGTACATGCAAAACTTGGTAATGTTAGTATTTTGAGCTCTTAAAATGTATAACTACTACACGACTCTCTAAACTTTAATTTAGCAAATAACTCTGATAGCTCTCTTCTGCAAGACAAATAGTCTGTGGAAGTCGCTATTTGAACAGCCACCCCACAATATAATACCGTACGGTAAATGTGGGTGGGTAGGATAAATAAAACGTTCCGCTGTTTTCTCACCATTATTCTTCCTTATTCTTCTTACAATCCCCCCCCCTAGCCACACAAACTGTATGAGAGGAAAATTAATTTTAAATAAATATAAGGTATACAATTTAAAGCTAAGACATGAAATTACAATAGGTGTTATCCTTACTATTATTATGCTAATAATAATGATTGATTTTAGTAAATATCTTTCCTATTTCCTCCATACTTTTTTATTAATTATTTCCTCCATAGATTTTTTATAATTTTTAACATAGAGAAGTCATAAATGTAATTTATGTAATAAATAGTACCATTTACATTGATTATGACTGCCTGAACCTATTAAACACTATCAAAACATCAAAGAAACGCTTTTTAAAACTGTAACACTGATTCTATATATACACAACACAACATTAAAAAATTACATATATAATTATATGTACCAAACTATTTAACAAGCAGCAATTAAATATATATATATATATATATATATATATATATATATATATATATATAATTTCAATAAAACATTGAATCACAAAAAGTACTTGCTGCTCCGCCGGGACTCGAACCGACATACATTTAATTAATACGTACAGTACTGAACATTTAGCTCGCAAGAAAGCTAAATTTAGCAAACTATATTACTTGTATAGAAACTTGTAGGCAGGCTCTGTTTCAAATTAAATTATTGAGGCTATTCAAAGAGCGAATGAAGGCCAGGAATGTAGAACTGGAATATATCAAATTACAATCTGGCTGCTTGTGATGGTACAAATCTCATTAGTTGTGATGGACAGCCTCAGATATATCGACTTCTAACACAAAGCGGATTTCAAAAAGGTAATTAAATTATTAATGGATACATTAATATTGAGTGATTTAAACAACTGTTAACTAAAATTATAATGTAAGTCAGGTCCATTGCTATTGTTGAGTGAGTTCAAGTGTACGTTTAAATAGTTATGCCTTATTAACCGGTTTTTCGGGAATAAAAAGTATCTAATTAGGTTACGAAGGCTCCTTGTTTTATATATATATATATATACTATATATCTATTATATAACATAACATTTCAATCCATACTATAATACACAAATTTTTGGATCAACCAGTAAAAACATCGTTTCAAAAAGTATAATTATAATTATACTTTATAATTTGGAATGACCCTGAAGTACGCTCAAAAGCATTTTTTTTAATATTTAAAATAGGTTAAAAAGCACTTTTTTTATTGAGGTCCCCATGCAAATTTATTTTATCTGTTTTAAGGGTACATTTGAAAAAGGCAACTATAATAATTTATTGTAGTAAGGAACTAAACTTTGAATGTTAATATCGCACTAAAATACGTTTAAAGACAAACAGATTCCTGAAATTTCGTTTAATAATAATTTTTCTTTGGTGCTTAAATTATGTGTATTTTTTGTTAAAATTCCTAAATTAAACATTTAAATTCAGTATGATTTAAAGTAAGAGAAAAATAACAATTACACATTTAGTAGCCTATGTGGGTTAATTGGCTCAATATTAAAAATTATTACATTTTTCAGTTTTACAGGTATTTTGACATGTAATGGTTTTTTTTAAATTTTTTAATACAAATGTATTCAGGCAGAGCTCGATTGGTAAATTTGCAATTATAAAAGTTTTAAAATATACTTATTTAAGAAGGTAAAATTGTAAAAACCACATTAATTTATATCTACAATACGGATATTGTAACACTAAATCAGAGATTAATTTTCAAATATTTTTGTGACTTCATAACAGAAAAATACAAAATTGTTGGATCCTGTTACTCTTTGAACTTGACTATATTTTTGAAAAGGAATTTTGGAGCATTTTATGGCTTGCTTTGTTCAACACTGAATGATTGGTACGAGTATATAACACTGCAACGTATCGATCTCTCACATAACTTTGTAACATATTGTAACTTTACTCCCTCTTTTATCGTCACTCAGCCACGAGCTACTTGTCAGTCGTTTTATTCTACTACACGCTTTTCACTGTTTATTTCTTTTGTGAATTTAGGCGGCTTTATAAAGAGGTAGACGTTTATTACAGGTGATTTTTGAGATGGAAAATATATATTTACAATCAATATTCTACAGATTTCAACTGGCATTTTATTATATAAATATTATAACACATCTATAGGTAATTTTAATTTCCCGTAAAATCAAGCCAAATTTCCGATTTAAAATTATTCTGTACGTAGTTTCTAATTCGTAATTTTTAAAATCCAACTTATTAATTTGTAGTATTCGTTATAGTTTTTAATTTATGCTGGTTTTTCAAGGATTTGAATTTTACTGATGGGTTATAGTCATGATTGTATTTAGATTTATATGTCATAAAACGGGACTGATAGCTATTAAAATGTTATTTCATTATGTTGCCTTACATAAAAAATGTTGAAAAGGTATGTTAAATGTTGTACCTTCGTGTGAAAAACTCATGAGTTTCGTAAAACTTCAAAGTTACTGGGAAATTACGCTAATCGCAAAACAATTATTTTCTATGAATCTTTCTTAAAAAGAAACATGTAAAACCAAGATTATATGCAGACACTTTTTATGTCAGAATTGCCATAAAACTGGCGAGAAATTCATTCATTCAATACTTTAAAATTCAATTTTGCAATTAATTGGACCAATTCTAAGGAAGCCAGGACTCGTGGAACTGGGAAAAAAATTGTTTATGCCTGTCTGTCTCTCTGTCCGTACGATATTTTAGGTAAAATAACAGATCTAAATAAGTTGTGAAAGAAAACTTCAATAGTATAAAAGAAAAAACTGAATTCGATTGTGATGCATATTACACCGTGGGATTGACTGAGTAAGTACCTAATATTTTTTAAGTTTGTCTTTATGAGCAATCATGGAAGCTAAGGAAAAATAGCAGAATAAAATAAATTTTGGTATTTTCCAGAGACCATTATTTTAGGAAGAATTCTAATTACCGGGAACTAAACGAACTAAATCATTAGAAATTTTGTTTGAAACATACTGTGAAAATTACGTCATTGTGACCATCGGTTCTGGTTTTCTGCCTCCCAAAAAAGAAGCGATATTTAAAAGGAGGCCCACTCTGTCTCTCCGTAAAAAATCTGTTGCACTTGTTACCACGCGGATATAAGTGGGTTATAAACATGTCATCATAAACAGGCGCTGAAGTGAAATATCTTAAATGATTTGTTTTTCTTTTTTCTCCAAATTTTCAAAGCGAAAATATTATAATGATATTGTAAGAAGTTAACGTCTTGAAAAGGAGCCACTAAAGTTCGGAAGAGAAGTTGATGGAATCACTGGATTGCTATTGACGAAGCTCTGACATCAAAATGTGATGTAAAGTAGATTTTCAACTCTCGAGCTGTTTCACTTTCTGCGTATTTGAGCCTTTGTAACTTTTCTGTTTGATACTTTAGCTCGTTCTGTATTGAGTGAACAAATTCTGTTTAGGATGTCTCAAACTTATCAATGATTTTAATCTCTACTCTTTGTCATGTCACTGAAAGTTTCCACGATAATTTCATGCTTCAAAATTTGGGGCAATTGAAACAAATATATAATACACCGTTTTTTAATGGAACACAGTATACACTTTTAAAATCTCCACAAACACACAGATATACTTCAAATATCTTGCGACGGGCCCATCAGAGGCGGATTTCTTGACGAACACAAAAATATTTTTCTTGTCGGATTACAGTTCAACAAAATATTGCCGTAGAGTTCCTAAACCCTGTAAATGCATGAGTATATCTAGTGTAAACAATGTTTTCTGTAAGTTTATGTAGTCAGCAGAGTGTAGGTTAGAAACTCTACTATTATACCGGCTTTTAATGGAAAACATAAGAACATTATGTTTTTGCCAGAGATTTATATACTGCATCTACACATATTTGTACATTTGTAGTCTCATTTACCTATAACACAGTATTGAGCTTCATAATTATTGTATTTATAGAAGAAACCTATTTTGTTAATTATAATACTAATGATTTAGATTCCTATATACAGTATATATCAAAATTTTTATAGAATAGTCTCATAGTGATTGTTGAGTGTGAATTTCCTTTTCCACACCCCACTCTGATGTTGCTAGCTTTATATTTTTGAAAAACTTTTATACAACATAAAAATTTTTTTCAAATAAACGAACATCATCAGCTGTTACATGAATTCCAGTTGTGCAATTTATGACAGAAATGTATATGTGTGCAATACATGAATATACGTTATGTGGAAGATCTCTTTTCAGCTAACTAATAGGTGGGTGGATCCCGAAATACCCAGATTTATAGTAATTTATTTAATATTAATTAAAATTGTACTTCGTCCGCACGCACCTGTTACTACTATGATAATATTAACGTAAAATAATAGCAAGAACCCTGTAAAGTATTATATATAAACACACACACACACACACACAACACACACACACACACACATATATATATATATATATATATATATATATATATATATATATATATATATATAAGTAGATAATAATATGGGGTTCCTGGCGCACTTTCGGAGCCGACCGAAAAGCAATGTAAAATACTGTTCAATGTACCATAAAGGAAGCTGAGAAATAACACAGCAAATCTCAATGAAAAATTAACCGAATCTACAGTCGTTCGTCTCCAAAAGCGATCGGTACATTTACTATCTACTCTGTGGAATGAAAAATTAACCGAATCTGAGCTTCTAACTTTCTTAAGCTGTGCTTTGTAAAAATGTTGTCAAATCTGCTACGAATAAAGGAAAAATTCTTCAATGACAGTCGAGGTGTGCTACTACAGACCGACCATCACGATAATCGCTTCGCCTGCGTCATATCCGTAGTGATATCACGGCCGTGAGAGGCGCAATCGTTGGTTTACAAGCACCATTTAGTTAAATAAATTTTTTCTATCTAAATGGAGCGCGAAAAAAATATCATGTCCGTTCTGCAAAAAAGAAATTTTAAGAAAAAACTATGATCGCCATTATAATTCTAAAAGTCACGAAAAAAACAAGCAAATTTACGATAATGAACTAAATTATTTAAGACAATGGGCTAGAGAAAATAAAATTGCCGATCACGAAAACATGTTTAATATTGAGAAATTACGTGAATTAAAGAGAAATTTCAAAGTTGAAAAGAAAAAATCTCGACCTATTTAATGATGAAAAACTTCATTCAATAGCTGAAAAGTTGGCTATCGGTACTAACGATAAAACCAAGTCTGAAATGATCGAAGAAATTGATAAAACTCTTAAAGTAAAATCCGAAAATATCATTGATGTAGAAGTTTTATCCTCAATACACGGTCTTTTCAAGCAATACATTTTAACAAACTTGAACGACAATTCCATGTCAATTTACAAATATCTTTCAATTATGCGGTCAGAAATTAAAAGTTTAATCGAGAAATTTCAAGAAAATGTTAAAAAATATGAAGGGCTATCTCTCTTTGGAATGTGAATACGAACGAACTTTAGTGAATGGTGAACCGCAAACATGTCTAATGTATTTTACTATCAAAGCAGACGAAATCTTTGACGTAAACGACTTTATTACTAAGCAATTTAATAAATTAACACATCGAGAACAAACGAATAATCCAAATAAAAGGTTCCGGATGGACATTTAAAAGTTGTAAACAACTAGTTTTGAGCCTTAACAAACACGAAATGATGAATGCAGGATCATACATCGATTTACCAAAGAATATCAAAGATAAAAAAGCTTGTATAAATATAAAAAATAGAGATGATTTTTGCTTTATTTACTCAATAAGATGTGCTGTTGAAAAACCAGAAAGAGACTGTGAACGTGTAAAGCAATACGAAAAATTTGTGAATGACGAAATATTTTCAGGTTTTGAGTATCCAATGTCTCTGAAAGATATACAAATATTTGAAAAACGAAGCTACAATTCCAAGTATAAGTATCCAACAATGTCTATCAATGTCTACAGTTTTGATGAAAATATTAACATTGTTCCGTTACAAATTTCTGAAAAATATGACGCTGAAACAAACATTGATTTATTGTATGTTAAACAAGATGATAAATCTCATTATGTTTTGATAACCGATTTAAATAAGCTTGTTTCTTCGCAGTTGTCTAAACATAAAGAAAGAAAATTTTTGTGTAGAAGATGTTTTAAGCCATTTTTACAAATCTGGAGATTTAACAGATCACTTAGAAATTTGTAAAAATCATGAAGTTTGTAAGCCAATTATGCCATTTCCAGGTCAAACAACTAAATTTACTAATTATCAAAAGAAATTTAACCATCCGTACGTAATTTATATGGACTTTGAGAGCATATTAGAAAAAATTCCGACATGCAAGAACAATCCACAAAGATCGACTACAACCAAGATTCAGAGGCACATTCCTTATGGTTTTACTCTATATTTTAGTGTCGAATGTGACCAATCGCATGTACAAACCGATATGTTATCGTGCCCAAAAATGAAGAAGATTTGAAAAAACGTCCCGACAAAAATTGTTTGAAGAACTCAATAAATTATCGAAATACATAGCGAAAAAATATAATTCTAAGAACATGAAACCTATGAAATTGACAGAAGAAGAAGAAATTTCGTATTCAAAATTCAAACGTTTGTCATATCTGTGAATGGTCTGCTTATGATGTTGGGTCAAATTCAGTATGGTTTTACTCCTGATAGTTGGAAAGATAAGAGTTATAATAAAGTGAGAGATCATTGTCATTTAACCGGCAAGTTTCGAGGCGCAGCTCATGCATGTTGCAATCTAAATTTGAAATTTCCTCAGAATATTCCCGTTTTCTGCCACAATATGTCAAATTACGATACTCATTTGTACATAAAAGAATTGGCTAAACAATATGGAAATGTTGATTTTGATTGCAAAACACCGATGAAAAATATATAAATTATTCTGTAAATTCTGGATATGGCTATGAATTCGAAGGTGATAAGCCAAGAAAATTCATCAAGTTTTCGTTTGTAGACACGTTTAGATTCATGGCCTCGTCTATAGAAAAGTTAGCTAAAAATCTAAAGAGAGAAGACTTCAAACATACAAATCATTTTATACAAGATGGACTGAATGAGATAATAGAAAGACAGCCAAATGACGACGACGAGATTTTTAAAATTCTATCTGGAAAAGGAATATTTCCCTATGAATTTATCGACAGTATTGAAAAAACTTGATTACACAGAAGAATTGAGAATTCAAGATTTCTATTCACTTTTGACAGATGAGAGCATATCTGAGAAAGATTTTCAACACTACTTAAATGTTTGGAACAAATTAAAAGAGAAAAAATCTTGGAAATTACTCTGATTTGTACAATATCCAAGATGTTTTATTGCTTGCTGATATCTTTGAAAATTTTAGGAATATTTGTTTGAATTGCTATAAGCTTGATCCAGCACACTATCTAACAGCTCCCAGTCTTGCATGGGATGCTATGTTAAAATTAACGAAGATAGAATTACAATTAATTAGTGATTATAATATGTATTTGATGATCGAAAAAGGTATTCGCGGAGGCATTTCTCAGTGTATTAAACGATATGTGAAAGCAAATAACAAATATTTTAAAAGATTTTGATAAGACAAAGCCCGAAAACTATTTACTCTATCTCGATGCAAACAACCTTTATGGGTATGGTCTTATGCAAAAACTGCCGTTTAGTGATATCAAGTGGATGGATCCTAAAACGTATACAAAAGAAGAGTGGCAAGAAACAATTTTAGAACTCACTGGCGACGAAGATTATGGCTATATTCTCGAAGTCGATCTTGGATATCCAACAAATTTACACGAACATCACAAGGATTTACCTCTTGCTCCAGAACATTTTAAAAAACAAACTTTGCACAACTCTACTGGATAAAACTGAATACGTTGTTCATTCGAGAAATTTGAAGTTCTATTTGGAACAAGGTATGATTTTGAAACATGTGAATAGAGTTATTGCATTCGATCAAGAAGCCTTTTATGAAAGAATACATTGATTTTAACACAAACATGAGAACCAAAGCTACAAGCGACTTTGAAAAGGACTTTTATAAGCTGATGAACAACTCAGTGTTTGGAAAATCTATGGAAAATGTGAGAAACAGATGTGATATTAAGCTTGGAAATGAAGAATTTTCAATGAAACAAGCTAAGAAAACAAATTTCAAATGCTTTAACATCTTTGACGACAACTGTATAGCGAGGTCACATGTACAAACAAAAGGTTAAATTTAACAAACCGATTTACATAGGATTTTTCAGTTCTCGACCTCCTCAAAATTGCTAATGTACGAGTTTTATTACAACAAATTAAAGAAGTTTGATCCAGATTTGAATCTGTGTTACATGGATACAGACAGTTATTTTCTAGAATTGAAACGAGATCCTTTTAAAATTATTAAAGAAAATATAGATGACTTTGATTACAAGTGATTATCCAAAAGATCATGAATGTTTCACTACTAAAAATAAGAAGGTAATAGGGAAATTCAAAGATGAGTTAAATAGCGAAGTTTTTAGATGAATTTTGTGGTTTAAGGTCGAAGATGTACTCGTACAAATATCTAGACAAAAATCCAGTAAGATGTAAAGGGATTAAGAGAAGCGTTGTAAATAAAACAATAAATATCGAAAACTTGAAGAGATGTTTTTTCGAAGATAAAGAAGAATTTAGGGAGAATGACAGTAATCAAAAGCTACAAACATGAGTTGTACACTGTTACCATAAACAAGCTGGCACTGAACGCTAAAGATGATAAGAGAATTGTCCTAGAAAATAAGATCGATACAGTACCGTATGGCTATAAAAATGAAGCAAAATCTGATATATTAGACGAATTAAATAAACTTGGAAACTTTGATATGTAAATGGAAGATGATTTAATTCACTGTCACAAGTTGTAAAAAGAAAACGAAAAATATAGATTCAAAAATCGTTCAAACTCAAAATGGATTGTATAGAATCGCTGCAAAATGTTCAAAATGTAAGACAAACAAGAGTAAGTTTATAAAGAATCCAAAATCCAAAACCTGTTAAGCAAGAATTGAAGACTAAAGATGAGATAGAGATTGAAGCTCGAGAAATTCATGCACCAGTACGAAAAAAGTTTAAAAAGAGAAAAAATTATAACATTAGGAATTGACGATTTATGGGCAGCAGATTTAGTTATAATGTCTAACTATTCAGATCAAAATGATGGATTTAAGTATATGTTAAATGTTATTGATACTTTCTCAAAATATGCTTGGTCAAGAGCTATCAAAAGAAAAAACGGCAAGGATATTTCAAAAGCTTTCGAAGATACAGTAAAAGATGCCATAAGGATCAATCACAAACCTTCTAACCTACTTCATACAGATAAGGGTTTAGAGTTTAAAAAATAAAGAATTTAAACGATGTTTTGAGGAAATACAACATTAAGATTTATCATACTGAAAACGAAGAGAAATCAAGTATTGTAGAGAGATATAACAGAACTCAAAATGAGAGAATGAAAGTAATTTTTGAGATTAATAAAAACTTTAAATGGATCGATATTCTTCAAAAAATCGTAAACAATTATAACGATACAGTTCACAGCACAATCAAAATGAAGCCCAAAGTCGTAGATAAAGATGCAGAAAAGGAGTTATTAGAGACCGTTTTCAAGTATGTTCCACCTGAAATTCACACGAAAACTAAATTTAAAGTCAATGATCATGTAAGAATTGTTAGTAAAAAACAAACATTTTTCGAACAAATATAAGAACAATTGGTCAAGAGAAATCTTTGTGATTTATCAAATTAATAACACAGATCCTGTAACTTATAGTATAAAAGATTTAAATAATGAAGAAATAACCGGAAAGTTTTATGAATATGAATTGAAGAAGTCAAAACTGTAATATAAATTTTCTATATATAAATGGCGCATCAAAAGAAATGTACAAAGTGCAAAGAATTTAAAGATTTAAATGAAATTTTATAAAGATAAAAATAGGAAAGATGGAATGCATTATAATTGCAAAGATTGTGAAAGGGAATATCATAAAGAATTATATGATAAAATAGAAAAATTAACTTTGGAAGATAAAGAATGTCTTAAATGTAAAGAAACTAAAAAAATTTCAGAGTTTAATAGTGATCACTATAGTAGAGATAAGAAAGACTCATATTGTAAAGATTGTGTAAAGAAGAATCTTCATAGATTATATTATGAAGATACTCAATGTGAATGTGGAAGAACTATAAAATGGTTAAATAATTATCAAAAACATTTACAAACCAAATATCATAAGTTAAGAGTTTAACATTTTCATCGTGTAATAATTTTTTTCTATATAAATGGAGTCTCAAAAGAAATGTACAAAGTGTCAAGAAGAGAATAGAAAAGACTGTTATTGTAAGGAATTATATGATAAAATGAACAAATTAACTTTAGAAGAGAAAAAGTGTTACTTTTGTAAAGAAATTAAAAATATTTCTGAATTTAATAACTGGCAGTATAGTAAAGATAGAAAAGATGCTTTTTGCAAAGATTGTGCTAAAAAAAATTTTCAGCGAAAGTTATAAAAACGAAATGCCTTGTGAATATGAAAAAAAAATTCTACGATGGTTACCTAGTTATGCTAAACATTTACAAACAAAATATAATAAATCGAGAGTTTTTAGTAAAATTTAGAAACATTTTCATCGTGTAATTTAGATATTCTATAAATCAGTCGAGATTCTGCCATATTTGTAGTAAAATGATTTCCGTTTGTATAAAATATTCAAAGATTCTTTCATTTGGTTGTAGAGATTTATACTATTTGGATCTCCTTGTCTTAATAAAAATTTCCATTTCTGGGTAATCAATTTCAAGTTCTTTCAATCTTTTCGGTATTTCTCTCTTTTGAGCTCTGATAACGTAATAAGGATATTCCCACATGTGATTCTTCTTAATTAATACAAAAACATGGTGTTTTTTCTTAGCAAAATCTTTACAAACAAGGTCTGGTTTCATTAAGTCAATTTTTACACTTTGTTTTGTGATTATTTCCGTTTTTATTTCATCTTTAATTTGCAAGTGTTTAACTTCGTCCTCTAAATATTTAATCTTGTTTTCAAGTTTGTACTCACCAAATTTACGAATACTTGGCAAAACTTCTTTTGTAACCCACTTTTGAAAGGTTTTTGCTTCTAATTTATTAGATCTTAGTATTAAAGAATAAAATCCAGATTCATTAATGAAAATAGTGTCAGGATGAAGATTTTGAAAGGGTCTATGGCATAGACTCTTGTAATTTATATATTTAAAGGCTATTTTCTCGTCATTATCAATATTATTTATGATAGCTTGTCTAGTATTTTCATATTGTAAAATTTCTGCAACATCTTTTAGCCTTAAACCAAATTTCATTATTTTCGTCAACAATCGTGCAAATGTCTTTATTATTGAATGTAAGTTGATTGTTGAGTAGGTCTACAACTGACTCCATTTAGATAGAAAAGAAATTTAACTAGTAATTTTTATTTCAGTATAAAGTCCAGATTCATTGATAAAAACAGGGTCAGGATGAAGATTGTTAAGGGGCCATTCGAATAGCCCCTTGTTTTTTTAAGTAAAAAATATTGAATTTTGTCATCATCGATCAACTCATTTTTATTCCTTTTTTCAATCTTAAATATATTGTTGTTTTACTCTCATTATTTAATAAATTTCCCTCAGAGTCTTGTATAGTTAGAACGATTTTTTGAATTCTTTTAATATTTTTTCTAATTGGAATATAATCGATTTCATTTGGTTTTTTCACTGATTTTTGATCCATAAGCAACACTTGGGAAAAAAGTGTACAAAATTTCAGATTCTTTGTGTAAATGTTCGGTATGATTTTCAAAACTAGGTTCAACGAGATTGCAGTGCACTTCAATTACATCAAACGGTCTAAATTTTGGCGTTTTATTTCCTAAATATACCTGATTTGGCTCAATAGTTTTCTTGAACAAACCCTAAACAATTCTACAATAATTGCTGAAAACATTATTCTTACTGGTGATTTTATTTGAATTTTATTAGAGAGATAATTTTTTTTTGCATTTCAAACTTGTTTTCGTCAAAGTTTAAAGATTTATCTGATTGTTTGAATGTTTTCAGATAATTTTTAAGGGAATTTTAATTTGATCGAAAGTATAATATCCTTTGTTTAAACCATAATATTTTGTTATGTTCTTCTCACTAAATCCTATACAATAAGGAGAACTTTCACTAATATTTATTACAAAATTGTCAGAATAAAAACCGCTTAAACCGATAAAATAATTTGATTCTTCCTCTAAGTGTATAGGATGTTCCAAGTTTAAAACTAATTTAGAGCTTTCTGAAGTCAACTTGAACAGCTTCATTTTCGCAAGCGTTGCTTCAAGATGAAAATCTTCTATTTAAATGGAGAAATTTTTAAAGCAAAAAGATCAGATAAAACTTCAAACGTTTGAAGAAAATAAGAAAGATCAACCAATCAGATTGTTAATTGTTGGTTCAAGTGGATGTGGAAAAACAACTTTTATTATTGAATTTTATCTACAATAGGTTGATTCCTTATTCCAATTTGTATGTTTTTAGTAAATCTTTAGAACAAGACGCCTATAAAAAATTACAAGAAAGATTTGAAAAATATTGAGAAAAACTTAAACAAAAAAATATCACATTTTTATAATGCTTCTGAGGACATAGTTCCGTTAAGCGAATGTAAACCCAATTCGTTAATCGTTTTTGATGATTGTATTTTGGAAAAATCAGGACGTTATTAAGGAATATTTCGTAATGTCTCGTCACAAAAACATATCTTGTTATCTATCTTTCCCAATGCTTTTCAAAGGTTGATAAACAAGTTTATAAGAAATAACCTGAATATGTTGTGTATTTTTAAGCAAGATGATCACTATTCGAGAAAGATTTATAACAATTATGTGGGATCTGATATGAGTTTTAACCACTTTATTGAGTTATGTGATAAAATTTGGAAGGAAGACTACGGATTTTTAACTATTAATCTAACTTTGAAGCCTAAAAATGGTAAATATCTGAATAAATTTTCTAATATAAATGCTGCTCAGTGGTCTGACAAATCTACTTGATAAAATATTTGTTACAATTATTTTTATATTATCTTTAATTTTTATTTACATTATGAAAATAACAGAAAAAAAAACGGTAAATCTGTTCACGTTCCACGTTCACGTTCATGTTTCACGTTCATGTTTCACGTTCATGTTTCACGTTTCGTGTTTACGTTTCACGTTCATGTTTTACGTTCGTGTTTACGTTTCACGTTCATGTTTTACGTTCGTGTTTACGTTTCACGTTCGTGTTTCACGTTCCACGTTTACGTTTTACGTTTCCACGTTCACGTTTTTACGTTCCACGTTTCAAATTTTCCTAAATAAATGGCGAACGTAACTTCTGAAGAAGCGAAAAAACTTGATCAAATCGAAAAGAAATTAATCAAAGAATTTAAAGAACAGATTCGAATGGATGAAGAAGAACAAGAACTTATTCAAAAAATTAATCAACCTGTAACTTCTGCAATAAAAAATGTTGAGGGCAAAATTGAAAATGTTTTAAGCGATAATCAAAATTTGATGAATTTGGTTCCAGTTGTACGACAATTTGCTGATATTTCGATTCCAGAATCTGAGTTTGAATTGCCAAAATTACCATCGTCAACACCATTTAGACCTAGAATCATTGAAGAATCTACAATAGTTGAACCAATAAGTCCTGGAACAACGGATATAATAATTGGTGAAATTGGTAAAAAATTTCTTCCTAGAGCAAAGGATGATAAATTTGGTTTGTATTGGGATAAAAAAAAAGAAAAGTTTTATGATTGGAAATTTGCCCGTGAATTTTGAACATAATGATATCATTATTAAAGATAAAACATATAAAGGAACTCAAGGTTTATGGAGATTATTAACAGGCACTGATGTTCCAAAAGACGTTTATATTCTGAAGAAGATTTGAAAAAGTATACAGAAATTTTATGGGAATCTGACTCAATTTACAAAAATAAATGATCCATCAACTAAGAAACCAAAGTCAAGTAAAGGTAAAAAATATCTCAATTTGATTAAACCAATTTGGGAAAAATGAATCGAAGGATCAGGTGTAAGAAAATACAGTGATAATAAGATTGAGTACAGATATATCGACGATTTGACAAAACTCGATGGAATTATTAATTATATTTATGCTCAAGAGAAGGCTGGAAACAACAATTTTTTGAACGAAAAGAAAGCGATTAAAGATTTTATTTCGAACAAACTTGATGAAATGATTGAAAAACCTGATGGAATTAAATATTTAAAACGAGTTTTTGCCGGCAATAAGTTCATCTATGATTGAGGGTAGTGGACTTTTTGAATGATTTTATCAACAATTTACCTTTTGAATTACACGTACCAACTTATCAGTATCTGGGGCCTGGCACAAAACTCGAAAAAAGACTAAAAAGAGGAGATACTGGTATAAATAAATTAGATCAAGCTGCTATGGAACACGATATTTTTTATGCAAAACATTGAGACACAAATTCCAGACATATCGCAGAATAAAGTTTTGCAAGATAAGGCAATGGATAGATTTTTTATCAAAAGATGCTAGTTTAGGTGAAAGATTTGTTGCGCTTCCAACAGCTGGAGCAATGTTTTTGAAGAGAAAACTAGGAATGGGAATCGAAGAGAACTTGAAATTTTAACTATATAAAATGGAGGTGAACGTAAACTTCAGCAAAAATCAGAAAGAAAAAAATAAAATCCGCTTTTAAGAAGAAAATACCCGTTAGTATTCAATTTAAAATAGATCAACTAAAAAATGGCGAAGATAAGATATTTTTAACAAATAGACAATACAATAAACTCGAAAAACATAAGAAAAACAATAAAGGAACCAGAATAGAATTTTCTTATAATCAGTTTGAAAGAACTTAAAAAATGGTGGACTTTTGAAAGATTTATTAGATTTTGGAGAAAATATTCCCAGTTGTTAAAAATGTTGTTCCTTATGTTCGTAAAGCTGCTCCAATCGTTAAAAAAGATGTGATTTCCTATTGTTCGAAACATTTTAAATTGGTTAGATAAAGAGTTGGAAGATGTTACAGGATCTGGATTAGATGAGAAAACTTTGAATTACATGAAATCAAACATTGAAAAAAAAATTTAAACCTTTAACATTCGGGGAATTGGAAGAAATCTGCAAAAATATTAAACATTTTTAGAGGAATCTTCATGAGAGATACATTACCTGAAAAAGTTAAGAAATTTGAATGTGGAATTGTGAATTTAGACTCGATTATGGGAAGTGGAAACGCATTGGATTTGTTATTATAAAAATGATAAGAATGCATGTTATTTTGATTCGTATGGAAGAATTGAGGACAAACCACCTATAGAATTGATTAAATATTTGAAAAAAATCAAGCGTCTACTACAATGATTCTCAGATTCAAGACTATAAAGATCCCCCAATTTTGTGGTCATTTATGTGTTTTTGTTTTGAATGAACTGAGTACTGGTAAAGATTTTAAAGAAGTTGTTAACAAATTATTACTTAATAAATATGGATTCACAAAATATTTTTTGACGTATTTGGAACACAAATTATTCAAAATGTAGATAATAGTTTGAATTTTGATAGTTTGAGAAATGAGTTTGATAACAAGTTAGAAAATGTATTACAAAACCTTCCAGATTCAGATATGTTTGCTGTCGAGATTGAATATTTTAAAGCAGAATATGATAACAAACTTGCAAATTTCATGAGTTCAAATGAAGTTGCTGATAAAATAAAAACATTGGAAAAAGAAGTTGATGATGGTGTAAAAAAAATTATTTACCAATTTAATGGTCTCATATCGAAAAAGCTGATAAAATTACTGAAGCGATCAAAGTTGAAAAGAATTATGTTAGTTTGGCTAATAAAAAAAGAATTGTCGGTGTTCGACCTGGTATTGACAAACATGATGTTGTTGTTAAAGAACAAATTTTAAAACCTCTAAAATTATCAGAAAAACATCGATATTGTTGATTTACATGATCCGAATGTTAAAAATGCCTTAGATTTTTAAAGGAAAAAGAATTAGCGGTGTTAGTAAAGGAATTAATCCATTTGATGTTGTTTGTAATGATTCAATTAGAAGATCCTATTAAAATGTTTAATGAACTAAAACAAAATTATGAGAATCATAAACAGCATGTTAAAGATTTTACAACAGAAGTCTATGACAAGTTAGAAGCCAGAAATAGAAGATCAGTTAGACGAAGTTGGTGAATTACTTGATAAAGTAAATAAACTAGAAGAAAACTTTAATACATATAAAAAATGATGTTAATGTATTAGTTGGTGAAGTAATTAACAAAATTCTGGAAAATTTTGATACACATTTCAATGAGAAAATAAACTTTTTTGAAAATTTTGGTACACACGTTTCAAATGAGAATGTAACACATAATAATGAATTACTTAAAAGAATAGATGATCAATACTCTTTATATCTCGATAAAGTAAATAAACTAGAAGAAAACTTTAATAAATTTAAAGAAGATGTTAATAAATCTTTTGAAAACATTGATAACAGATTTAATGGTTTAGGCGGCTATGATGGACTAATTTTCCTTATATTAAATGGCGCTCATATACTGTGTGAGGTGTAAGGTAAAAACTGAAAACAAATGATATAAAATACTATGCAAACATCAATGGAGTTAAGAGAATATCTGGAAAATGTGCTGAATGTAACTCAAAAAAGAGTCAATTTATATAAAACCTGATTTTGAAATTTTTTTCCTAATAAATAGAGATGCGGGGACATTACAGTGCTTTCGATCTTTTTTATCATGCAACACGAAAGAGATTTGAAAAAAGAACATTGGGATGACATTTCTCAAAAATATGAATTATCCGAAGATATGATGAGATTATACGTAAACAAATTGAATTGGTATAACATTGCTAAATATCAAAACTTTATCATCAGAGTTCATTCAAGAAAATATACATTATCAATTAAAAGATCATATGTCTGTTCTTTTGTCTCTATCAACACTTGAGTATTAAAGTTTTTTGGATGAAAATAAAGATACAGTTGATTGGAACAATATTTATAGATAGCGGTTACTATCCTGTGCAGATTTTATTGAAATATGTGACCGAGATCGCAAAATTTAAGGAAGAGAATCCTGAATATGACGAAAGTAGATCATTAAAAATGACTCTAATCTTTTTAATTATTTTACTAAAAATTTATAATCTTTTCTTATAAAAACCGTACATTAGATCGATGAAAAAATGATACACGATGTTTTAAAATTTCTAAATTTTCTCTTATTAAATGGCGGACTACAGAAAATATGCTAGTGATATTGAAAAGGGCGGAGTTTAAAAAATTTCTATCCCAATTAGTAAACAACATTTGAATGAACCGAAATAAAAGAAACTGAGTTTTAATATTTGATTTTGGAGATAACTTTTGCTCGTCTAACTTCCAGTTTTATATTTCTGGAACTTTAACAAAACAAGATGGTCAAGCATATCTTGGAACTGATAAATGTTAGATTAATCGATAATTTTATACCGTTTTTATTTTCTAAGATTGAAGTAAGAAGAAAACACAATAAATTGATAGAAGAAGTCGAAAAACTGTGGCCAATTTAAGCACAATTAAAGGAACTATTTTCGTATTCAAAAAGTGATTGTTATTTCTCAAACTTCTAATGGCTTTGAATCAGATTTTAAAATTTGGTGTTTTTGAAGCAGCTGGAAATTTATCTCATTTTGGATTAGGATTTTTTTGAAAATGTTACTATTCCGATCTATAAAGGAGGATTTTATCTAAGTTTTATAAGAGCAGAAGACGATGATGTGATTCTGAAGACTGCAACTGGAAATGTTATGCCTGTTGATGGAAAAAAATAACAATTACAGATTTTTTATTAGAGTTCCAATGATTGATTATAAAACCACGAGTAAAATTAGGTTGATTGATGGAAATTACAAAAAAGTCAAAACATTATGTTTAATTTTCTAGATTGGCAATGTATTGAACAAAAAGGTATTTCCGGAACAACTTATTCGTTCGATATCACAAATATTTTATAGAAATATCTTCAATCCCAAGTTCGTTATCATCGGTTTTTCAAACAGATAGACAGAATAATCAAGAAAAAAATCCTTCAAAGTTTGATAGTTTGGAATGTAAAAAATATCAGAGTAAAATTGAACGGTTCTTATTATCCAGATGAATTACAAAATTTTAAAAACATTTCCGGAGGGTCTTTTCAGGAATCATGTATCAGATGTATCAAGATTTTTAAGAAAGTTTTACTGTAATAATAAGGAAATGTATTACAATCCTAAAGAATTTTTTAGCGAATAGACCTATTTATGTCATTGATACAACAAAGAGTTTGAACAAATATTTCTGGTTCAAAGAACGATATAATTATCAATATGGATTTTCAAAAAGCTGTTACAAACGCGATTTTGTTATGTGGTTGTGGTTTCTGAGAAATTTTTTTAGCCTATGATGTGATTAAGAAAACGATATTAGAGAAATTCAGTAAAAATCACGTTATTTTCACTATTATTCACGGATAATTTTAAAACTTTACAGAATTGTTAAAGACATTGATATAAGTATTCCATTTTTAATTTCAAAAGAATATCTTAAAAAATGGGGATGATATTAACAAAAAACTATTCCAAGGTCATCTTAAGGGTTGGACCGGAAGTTATGATTTTAAAAAATACTTTAATATTTACTGATCCTATATACCAAATTTCAGCAAAAAAGCTCCAATAGTTCTCGAGATATAAGAGTTTTAAGATAAGGGGATGATTGGGGTAGTTTTTTGAAAATTTTTGTTATTTTTCATGAAATTTTTAAGTTGAACTCGCTTGTTTTTTGAAGTTTCAGATTTTTCTGATAATTTTTTTTATTTTTTTTTATGAATATTAAGAAATAGGGGATGATTTTTCACCCTTATGGATAAGTTAAGTCGAAAGAGTTAAGTATTTACTATATGTGTACCAAATTTCATTAAAAATCGGTTGAGTGGTTTTTTGAAATATAAAATTATTAATAAATTTGTAAACTAGCACTCCTAATTGAACAACTTATATAGCAGAGATATAGCTTATAACTTTCGAGACTCTCCGTAGCTCAGTTGGTAAGACGCTTGCCTTCAAAAGCCTGAGGTTCTGGGTTTCAAATCCCAGAGCTTCAGGCGCGCTTTTTATTGAGGAAGACATGGTTGTCGTTCAGTGGTTGGGGACAAGTCCTTTACACGAGTGGCCCATAGTGTAATGACTATAGAACAAGCCGAGTAATGACAACTGTGGTTGGCGCGCCATTTGCTTTCCTCACCTTTCCACTTCATTCCTTAATTCCTTCTCTTCCTTAATTCGTTCATTACATTCATTCACATCGTTCATTAATACAACATTACACTTACAAAACAACACCCGACACAAATTCCCTAATTGTATCTCTCCATCAACTTCTACACAGTAGTTACCAAAGAAAAATTGAGACTTGGGAACAAAAAAAATTCCAGAGTCTAAGACCCGAATTACAGCTCCTAGCCATTAACTTGGTTGGACAGTACAGCAGTGCAGGGCCAAGTCTCTAAACAATAGACACCGTAGAAGTTGAATGTGATGTGATTCCCCATAGCGCAAACACGCACACTAACAATACTACACCAAAGACACAATCATTCATTTTGTCTTTTACAATAATTGATGATGTTCATATTATTCTCTTTCATTCCTTCTAAAACTTCAAAAATATACTCTTTTCGTTGAATGAAAAATCTCGATTTCTTCCGGAATAATCTTTGTAATCATAGACAAAATATCCTAAATAAGTTTGTACAATAGAATGAAATTATTTCTATTTATCTCTGTTTGTAGAAAATTAAACACAAAACATTTGCGCTGAAAAATTTATATCTCGGCAGAGTTAGTTCCATAATCTCCATTTATAAAAAAATCTTTTTTGTTTTAAATGGAAGAGTACAATGCCAACTGTTACAAGTGTTATAATAGAGGAGAAATTATTGATAAAAAAATATTTAGTTTGTAGAGATTGTAATTTAATTTTGTACGAAAGACCTAAACCTAGGAAATTTCGAAATAAACTAACACATTTGAATAATCTGCTTACAAAATTACAATACGGAGGTGAAAAACAAACAAAATTTGTTACAGAATTTAGAAAACAGAATAAAAATTTTTTACTTATCTCTTGGAACCATTGACAAAATTATTTTCCTTTTCAAAGAATACATTAGGATTGTAGGTATCGATACACACGTTTATTATGAAAAGATATTACCTGTATTTTTTCATTATCTGGATGTTTGAATTTGTCTACGATTTTAAGCCAGAAATCCTCGATGATTTTATAGTACATTTGGAGAAAGTAAATGAAGAAACCTCGTCAAACAATGAAGATGTTGGCAATTTCCCTCCGACTTCTCGAGTGATTGTTAGCAAATTTCATTTTTTCCGTCTTTAAATTTTTTCTATTTAAATGGAGTTCTTGAAAGAGTTAAATGATATTGGAGAATGTAAGTTTAAAGAGTATAAGAAGTTAAATGAATTGGAAGAAAGGAAGAAACATAGAATCTTGAATTTGGAGAAATGAAAGATAAATTCGGGTTTACAATAATTGCCGAGTTGGAAGATTGTAAAGTACACTTCGCCGAACAGATTTTTGACTGTTTTGGATGAAAAAAAGATAAAGAATTAAACAAAAATGAAAAAAATTACACTTGATTGTTACTGGAAAGAAGACTATAAAAAGATAAAGAAATTATAACAATTAACTTTGTAGAATAAAGTCTTTTCAGTTGTGCTCTAAAACTTGCAGTCCCTCCCCACGTCCATAGTACTGTTTTGATAACCATAGTTGGTGTCTTTCTTCATAGGAATCACATGGAATATTATCTACAGTAATACCTTTTGTTTCACACCAAAATGTGGCTATATTATATAAGAAAAATTCTATAATGCTCTTTAATGAATTGTGTTGATAAATCTTGATACTCACAAAAATTCCTAAGGAAATTCATCAATTAAGTCTTGATTATCTTGAAAGAACGTATAATATGGGAAAAATGTCATAAAAAAAACGATGAAAACTCTCTGTTTGTTTATTTTTTTACTTTCTTTTCAATATCTTTCGTAATTATATTAAATATGTAATCCCTTACTTTTTTAGTTTTTTGCCGATAGTAAAACACTCCCATTAGACGTTTTTTTCTGCAAAAGACTTTACAAGTTCTTTGAATTCTGTATCATTTAAGGAAAGTATCAAATGTTCTTTAAAATGTTTGGTAATTCGTTTGAACTCGTTAAAATTGTCTTTCTTTGTAAGTTTTTGAAATGCTAGAAACTGAAGAGAGCTTGGTGAGTTCATGTTGTTTATTTTAGTTAGAAAAGTTTTTTATTAAAGTACAGTATGTTTTTTAGTAAAAAATGTTTTAAAATTGATTAAATTTTATTAAGATAAATCCTTTATTCGTAGCAGATTTGACAACATTTTACAAAGCACAGCTTAAGAAAGTAGAAGCTCAGATTCGGTTAATTTTTCATTCCACAGAGTAGATAGTAATGTACCGATCGCTTTTGGAGACGAACGACTGTAGATTCGGTTAATTTTTCATTGAGATTTGCTGTGTTATTTCTCAGCTTCCTTTATGGTACATTGAACAGTATTTTACATTGCTTTTCGGTCGGCTCCGAAAGTGCGCCAGGAACCCCATATTATTAATCTACTTATATATATATATATATATATATATATATATTATATAATGTATGTATATACGAGTAACATGTGCTAGCTATTCGTTCACGTACTTTCGCATATTATGAATACATGTCTTTATATTCTGTTGATATATTTCAATACCTGGATCGAATTTAAAAATATCCGTTTGCATTGAAAATTTCTTGTGAATGAAACTAAATTATTTTACATGACTAATGAGATTGTAAACATATTACACCACACCACGCTTGTTACCGGTCAAATGTTGAATTGCATGCGCCCTGCATCCAAGTTTAATTGGGTAACTAAATTAGTTCCACTCAATCTATCGGTGATTTACGCGATGATACTCTACGATATTAAGTACCCACACTATTAGCAGTAACTTCACTAAGCCAATCTAACATATCAACACTATTGGTTATTATTACATACAATACGACATACCTCCGACTATAAAAATGCACTAATATATTTGTTGACTTTTAATTAAAAGCAGAGCAAATAATTATTTATCCATCGTATATCGGATCATAAAAAGCATATTTTTTGTCGGATATTCATATTCAAATTTACATGAGTTTGTCTAAATCTTTTTGTCACTGAGCAACAAACTACGTTTTATCTTATACAGAGGGAAAATAAGTCTTGATACGCCTGGATATATTCCAAACGGATAGAGATATCGATGTGCAATTTAAACGATACCTATTAATAAACTTGTTTGGACATTTTTAAGGTAAAACATTTCACTTCCCCGTTTCAAAGGAGAGTGTAAACTTTTAATTCTCAAATTGCAACCCTAATCTTGTGACATGTCGTTTTAAAGGTCTATTCGATGGGATCACAACTGACATGAACAAAACATCTGTTCGACGATCGTAGTAAAAGTTATGCACAAATAGTACGTTTATATTGTAATTCCACGTAGAAAAAGACACCTCTTACCAAAACTATGCACACCAGAAACATTAGATACTACGTATAAGGATAAGCGTGGGCCCCTCAAATTCCTACTAGAGGGTATCACGCATTGCGTTGTGTTAATAAGCGCAAGACATTGGCATTATCCCTACAGATTATTATTTATTTGCGTGATCCACGGAAGTAAAATATGATCCGTTTAAAAATAACCTCTTTCTTATAATAATAACATTTAAGCTTTGAATCAAGGGTTTACAGCGCCTCATTACTACTGTAATCAATACCTTCTGGTAATAAAACAATATAAACCGTGAGACATTACAATAACCGTCTTTATAAAAAAAAATACTAAATTTTAAACATATTTGTGCTCACATTTGTTGTTGTGCAATTATATGCATTTTTAAATTTCAAATTTATTAATATGATCCAAATGTCGTTTACTTATTTTTAGAAAGTTATTATTTCTTGTGTATCTAAAAAATTAAATGAAGAAAAATGTTTACGAATGATTTTAGTAACCTATAAAAATTTGTAATGAACAAAAGTAAAAAGACATATTTCAACATATGACATTTCCTATAACGCTAAGATTAAACATGAGGGTGTTCCATGTTTAACATGATAAAGGTTCACTAGGATTTAAAAAACAACTATCGTTCAGTACAGATGGCCTATTAGTATGTGTGAGGCTAAAAAATCAAGGCTAAAAATTAATAATGTCTTTTATAATTAATGTGCGAGTAAAAATTCATTTTCATGCAGTTAATTTAAAATACTGTTTGATAATTTACTTTTGTAAACGGTGCTTACGCCTAAAGTCAACGTTCAATTTCAATTCATTATAAGGACAAGTTGATGAATTAAAATTAGATGTTATATCCAGCCTGCAGCAGATAGAATACTCCATAAAACGCCGAAACATGCTCCAACTAAAAACTTATGTTTTATATATACATACATATATTATATATACGTATATACTTACTAAGTTCTGATGTAACCAGAATAAATGCACTAAAAGTATGTAAATTCACTAGAAGTGAATAAATCAAACTATTCTAAGTTAGAAATCTTGACACTTTTTTCTTTATTCAAAGAAACAATTTGTCATATTTCAGAGTTTAAAGTTATTGTTTTATGATGTAATTAATAAACAGAACAAATATTTGGAAACTTTGATGAAGCTACTGGTATCAAAGTTTCCGAGAAAAACTTTAGCAGAGTCAATCTAATGAAAAACAACTCAAAGCTTTCTACACTTGATTTGCATCGCTTTGTTTGCAAATTGTTTCTCTCTTCTCGTCCCGTAATCTTCACTTCCTGTACCACTTCAACCCTCTATCGAGGCCATGATTCTTCATTTTATTAATCATTGTGAAACCTTCCCTGCTCCGCCTATTGATGTTTTTATTGTAGTAAATGGCATTTATTAAAAATATTTCACTAGGGATATTTGTCATAATAGACACAAACGGTTTTTCATCTCAGAAGGCCTGCCTTGATTGATATCAAATAACCACATAAGCACTGTTACGATTTCATTTAACACCATTACCGTAATATGCAATGAAAAGAATGAATTTTTGTGGTTATGAGAACCGTGAGATAATATTTTAGAGGCTCGATTAAGAAGGACCACTTTCACACTAGGCAGTGAAGACGCCGAACACACTGATTTTAACAAGAGTTTCACTAGGTTACACATAATGAGTTTATGAAACAGTGCATATTGAAATAAAGTGCAGAAAATAAACAGTTACCTTTGTTTTTCATGAGAGGTACCTAACCGTAGTCTGCTGTTGTTGAGGGCCAGGTTGTGATCAGTAAGTGTGGAAATAGGCTGCTGTCTTGTAGGCAGGCGTGAAGACGGAAGATTGTCCTTCACGGATTCACTCACGCACAATACGACCGCAAACGAATAGTTCATAACACTGTGGCCAGTCCTGTAGAGCACGGTAGACGCGGGTGTCCCGGGAGCAGAGACGTTTCTGGTAGAGATTGCCAATCCAGAGCACACTGACTTTAATGTTAATGTAAAAGTACAACAAATAGAGATAAACTAATATTTTAAGTGAGAGAGTAATACATGGGGGAGAGAGAGTAACTATGGTAAGCAGTGGCTAGAGAGTACATAAGTGCCCCAGGCGGGACCGAGAGTTATTAATAAGCAAGCGTGCATACGCTTGCAAGGTAGGCAATTGAGCCCTTGATAAGTCAACCGTTGTGATTGGTTGGTGAGTTGTACAGTAAACAGCTGATTCGGGAAACAATGGTTCATTGGTCTGTCACTGTACGTGAATATTTTTAATCCAGATATTTTGTAGAATTAATATATAGATATAGAAAGAGATATAGAATTAATGTAGTATATACAGTTTAGTAAATAAAGGCAAATATAGAGTATAAGTTGCACAAAAAATATATACATAATTATTGTTCAATAAAAGTAGCCTTTTCATAATAGGCAATAAAAAACAAGTTGTTTAACGCAATAAATACTTAACATGCAATGTCATTATTCATAATATTGTTATGTTGCGTTATGATTGTTAAAATTAAGAATAATTGAAAATTTATTTAGCAACTGTTATTATATAACAAAAGTAAATAACTTTGGATAAGCTTTCATGATTAATTTATTGTATTGTATCTAAGCAGAGATGTTTCCAATGTGAATTTGGGAAGTATGCGGGTCTTGTTAGATACCATGCTAGACTGACGCCTACATTGCCCAAGTTTCGCCTAAGTAGACACCTTGCTATCCGTGGCCAACTTAGATGTATACTACTAACATTATTATGCTAACTTTTTTGAAATTACTAATTAATAGTTTAAAGCTAACCTAAACACGATTACCTGTCCTAATTTTTAAATGAATGTATAGTGCCCTCATCACCCCGCTAACACCTCTGGTAAAAATAAATCTAATAATACTTAACTTTCAATAAATGGAGAAAAACTTCGCCGACCAATACAATTAGCCGAGATCCCGAACTAATAAATTAATGATTAATTTAAATAATTACTAAACAACAAGAAAAAAATGTCCTGTATATTTCTGGTGCCGTCGGTCACCATAGAGTGACTGTTACATCTTATTCAGATATATATCGGAATTTATCAACAGTCACTATTGTTAAAAAATTCATTTTGAAATGGAACCTTGATTGTTTTTAAATCTTGTACATTTACGTAAAATGTTTAAGAATTTGACCCCATTTAAGACGTTTTCAATATTTTTTTCATTAAGTTCTTGTTATAAACCGTCTCCTATTTAAGTAACGTCCTGCATGTTCTATAATGTCATGGAATTTACAAACGATGGCTTAAATATTCCAGAGGCCTTTTGCCTGAAGACAGTTATAAAAAGTTGTCAACTGACAGGTGTAGTATTCCACGACCAATTGTTATATAGAGACAACTAGAACATTCTGCGGATCAAATATTCATCAAGGATAGTTATCCTTTTTGAATAAGTATAGAAAGTGCTTCTATGAATGTTCATGCTGTATTAAATAAAAGGATAAGACTCAATAAATCTGATGAAAAAACATGCAAATAGAATTAACCATTGTTATCCATATACGTATGGTTATAAATTATTAAATATATATATCTTCTTTAGGATCTTCTTTTAAGCCTTATTCTGCCCAACCATATTGGCCACTGGCCTGTGAGAGGATATTATCAAACAGAATAAGGGCTAGAATAACTGCAGTACAAGATTGATGGTTCTGATAAAAAGCTCTTCATTCACATATATTAGATTTGAGTGGTCTCTCGAAGTCAGATTTTATGTCTGATGTCTTGGACCAATCGTTTATCGAACTCCAAAAAATGATTGTTCTCAAATCTATTTTTAGAAAAATAGAGTGACGTACTATGGGTTTATTTTTAGGCATTAAGCTGCACCGTAAAAACATTTCCTGCAAACAGAGAGACGAAAAAGTTTCAAGCCGCTTATGTTTTCTTACAAACTGTACAGGAATATTTCTTCTCGGTTAGTGAAAATATCTTATTTTATAAAAGTAGGTAGTAGTTACATTTTGATTACGTCCATATGTGGTTTATCCTTTTGTTTGCTATTCGTAAATAAAATGCACCCTTATGAGATTTTGAACGAATAACTTCAGTATGTGATGGAATCGACGTTCATCAGAAAATCATAAAACTTTAATTCACTCAATACAATATGACAATATTCGTGGATCACACAAGTTCACTGCAAAGCGTGGTGGATGGGATGCAACTCATTTGTTTGATGGATGGACAGTCGGGGAGCATTATCAGCTCATGGGTTAAACTTTATATACAGCCATCACGTGGATAACTGACAGCCATAATAAGCTTACTTTTGTATTATATTATACTGTTCTCTGGGACTAACATCATGCATGTGTTAATTGTATTTACTATAGTTTTTCGGTCATTAATGAAATTTAAAATGGCTTATTAAAAACACAGCATTTATTAATGGTTACGATCACCGTTATTGAATATTCCATTAAATTTGACATAAGCCGTTTAACAAATCAATGCATATATGTTTACATAGTATTTTCTTACTGAATTCTATTACTATGTCTATGCAATGATTAAAAAAGTTTTACTAATTTAAAGATATATCTTCTTAAAGGTATTACATTTTATATTATCACATCCAAACACTGTAATAGCACGAGTACCCAATCCAAACAAAAAGATGACAATTTTTCCAATTATTCAATTATTCCCCTTCCACAAGTACGTGCGAACTGGAAATTTTTGAATTTAACTAAAATATTGAAGATTGTAAGTAGGTGAAGTGGTAGTCTCAATTGTCTCGATCAGGTGCACTACGATGTGATAGACACGATCTCTAAGCACTGTAGAGAAGCCCAGTTTTCTTAGGTATGGTATGAAGGGTTTATTCAATTTGAATTTTGAGTTTAGCTCCAGTTTCACCTTCCTTTTATGCAGCTTTCCCCACATACACTCGTGTATTATAAAATTTTAATATTAAAATTAAATAAGTTTTTTATGTAATGCTGCATGTAAACTTTTCGTTAAAAGTATATTCTTGCTTTATTATTTCTTATTCTATTAATATTATATTTAAAGCAATTTCTAAGTAAATCTGTGAAACATTTTCGTATTTGCAAATTATTTTAAGAGTGAGTATATCTACAAACCACTGAGATTCAACAAACAGCAGCGTATTATTATTACGAGATTAAATCTGGAATTCTTTAAGTTGTTATCTGCTTTATAGTATTACACACCATTTATACTTTTAATTACAATCACGTAGTATTTTGGCAGTCCACGAATGTCGAGTAAAAATATAGGAACTAGTTAAGAGATAAGTGTAATGTTCCTTTATATTCCATTACAATACAAAAACTTTCTGTCTTTCTAACTTATAAGAGGCACCTAATGCAAGTATTATATTGCATTAAATCAAGATTGTTTTATCACAGAGAGAACTTTTGCAGGCTGAGTTAAAGAAGAATATAATTTAACGATGCAGTGTAATTGGTTTTCTGTATTAGATTTCGTTATAGAAAAAGTCTTCATCTTGTATATTTTTATAGCACAAAAAGTGAAAATTTATTGGAAATACTTATATTTTGCTATTGTAATAGGCTATGTTGGTTCCATTAAGTATAGAGTTTCATGCCTTTTAAAACAACAAATAAATATAGACATAAATATTACTGATATGAAGCTGTCACATACTAATTAAGTTTAGAAAATCTGATCCAGTACAGTTAGCTACAGTAATAAAATGGTTATACTGTAAATCTTAAATGCTAATGGTAAAAATTAAACCTTTCTTGGATTTAAATTTAAATTATCAATCGTATCTCATTTGGTAGTATTTATATAGACAAATAATTTTAGTCTTCTTCACGACATTTTAGTGCATCATAATAGTTTTTAATGTGACCATCTGAAATGGAAATGTTATTCCAGTTTGGATAAGCACTAAGTGATAAGAAATTGGCAAGATAATGTTTACATATTAATTTATTTTCAATTGTTTCAGATCGGAAGCTGAGGATATACATCATGAAGAAATCACACCAACCGAGATCTTCAAATTTGAGTTAAGGAAAATAGAATTCAAAATTAATGAAAATGGGCAGCAGTTTACAGTGCTTCAATGAATAACTATCATGATTGGTAAACAACGCATGTGATTGGAATATTGTATCAATCATGTACAACACAACTGCCGATGATGATTTCAACAACGGCTCCAGAGTGACAGAGGTGACCAACAAGTCCAGTACGGAGATCCCCTCCCTATCCGGACAGACCTGAGACTACTATGTGCCGGTCCTCTTCTCCCTCATCTTCCTGGTGGGGGTGGTGGGCAACGGCACACTGGGTGGTCATCTTCATCCGGCATCGCACCATTGCGTAACGTCCCCAACACCTACATTCTCAGCCTGGCTCTCTCGGAGATCTCCTGGTGATAGTCAGTTTGTGTGCCCTTCACCTCTACGATCTACACAGTACCCAACTGGCCCTTCGGCGAATTTCGTCTGCAAGCTCTCCGAGGACCACGAAAGACATCTCTATCGGAGTCTCAGTCTTCACCCTGACCGCGCTGTCGGCTGACAGGTTCTTCGCTATAGTCGATCCAATCAGAAAGCAGTTTTCCAGTATCGGTGGACGCGGTGCCACCAGGGTCACGGTGATGATAGCGTTGGCTATCTGGGGGCTTGCAGTTGTCTTCTCCTTACCGGCAAGCCTTCGGGTCTCACCTGCAGAACATGAACCCAACGACTCATCCTTGGTGGTTTGTTATCCTTTCCCTGAAGAATACGGTAAAAAGTACGCTTCAGGGTGTCATATTGGGGAGGTTCCTAGTCTACTATACGGTTTCCTTTGAGCATCATCGGGTTCTTCTACATCATGATGGCCCGTCACCTGATACTCAGCACGCGGAACATGCCGGGGGAGATGCAGCCCCCCCAAGCGCGGCAGATCAAGGCCAGGAAGAAAGTGGCAAAGACTGTTCTCGCATTCGTTATTATCTTCGCCGTCTGCTTCTTCCCCAACCACGTATTCTTTTTGTGGTTTTACTTCTCCTCGGATCCCGAAGCAAATTATAACGCCTTCTGGCACCACCTGCGAATCGTCGGGTTCTGCTTGGCGTTCGTAAACTCGTGCATCCAATCCAATTGCGCTTTACTGTGTTTCGGGTACATTCAGGAAGCACTTTGACCGCTATCTCTGCTGCTGGAGGACCTCGGCACGCAGGAGCCGCTCCAGTCACCGGAGGCGAACTGGTACTCGCAAGTGGGACTCTTACCACTGTCCACCTCCACCTCCACCAGAGCACACTGCGGCGGCCCGAGCAGACAACGGCCACGGGAGGACTACACCCAGACCACCCTGACGATGAACGGGGCCGATAACATGTGACAGGCTGGGAGAGGCCGGTGGGGTTCCTACACTCAGTCTCCTCAAGCTGATTCCTTGACTACTTTTGCCATGCAGTCTTTCGCCTGAACAGAGGTCACAATTTTGACTGTTCAATACGAAACCGAGATATCTATTGCTCTCTTAATCGTCAATGTAACAGTCCGATAGACAAAATAAGGGATCAATGTAACTTAAGGTGTAGAGGATATGCATGTAAATAGGCGTATGCTTATGAATGGTTTCAATATTTATGTCAAAAATTATGATTACATGTTTAAATCTAAGAAACGTCCTTTGGTACTTTTCTCTACACCTATAGATGTATTTAACTTTATACTCAATGGATATTTTCAAATGTGTGAGTTTATGTCATAAATTAACTCCAAACTGTTATGTAAATAAATAAAGTTATTTTTTGAGTGTGTTTTTTAGTTTTTTATACCCAAAACATGCAAGGGATTTTGCAAGGATAGTACTCAATGAGCAAAAAAGCTACAACATGAGTTGTGTAATACAAAATTTATGAATATTAAATTTTTATTTTTTAGAAATTGTGATCAGAATAAAAATATCCACTTTACAACTAACTAGTAGCCTATTAATACGCATTTTCGCATGACAAGAAAGAAAGATTTTATTTGTTACTAGGTACTTAATGTAAAAAATCACTTAGTGTCTTCAGATTAAATAAATACATGCCTTGAAATCATAAATTGTTTTCATAATATTGATTAAAATTGAATTGAACCCGTAAGAATGATTAAAATTTTATGACTGAAAATGCATGTTGTTAAATGCATAAGCCCGTTTGTTTTAGAAAGCAACCATTCCAAATAACTTGGAAGTTATTATCCATCCGTATTACAGTTAGTATTACAGCACGTGCATTACAGAATATAACTTTGCTGATTTAGTTCTCCAAACTTTTACAAACTTTCACTGTACGTGTATGTAAAGCGGTGCGGGTAGCTGTTGGAGTTTAAATCAAAGTTGAATCAGACTGTTTAGGTTTGTGTACGTGTTCTCTCTTGCTTCAAACATAACTCACCTCTACGTGCTTTGAATATGACAAAAGGCGAAGAAAACAAAAAATATTTAAATCGGTTATAACACAGTATGAAACAAAACTTATTTGTGCTTTTTATTATTTTCACAGTTTTTTATGACACAAAGTATATGCAATATTAAGTTCTAATGCCTTTCCAATTAAAACAGTGTAATAAAAAAATATTCCTTAAATTTATTGTTCATCAGTAATCTTTAAATCGAAGATTTTTAGCGGGCAACATATTTGGGATTACAAATATTTATTTAATCGGAATGATAAAATTACTAATTTAATCTAGTTCTGATTATAATAAGGTAGGGAAATAAATAGTTCACAAAATCTACATGTTCCGGTAGAATCGGATCGAAACGTATTACTTACACCATTTTTTTTTCTTAATTCATTCAATTTACAAAAGCTTTTATCTGTCCGAATACTTTTTCAACGTACTAACGAAAACCATAACATTGTTTATCCTGGAGGATTAACACATGGGAAGATGCTTTAAATGTAAACAAGTGTTACTAGTAAATATAATTGCTGTAAACATTAACTTGCAACTTCAATAGAAAGGTAAATCGATATTATCTATTTACATATTTCAAAAAATAGTTGTAAGGCCGGGATTAATAATTATAAAATAATATATTCTGGCATTTAATTCAATTTACTAGTTAAAATTACGGTCGTTTATTATGGTAAAGGTTTATTCTATTGATCTCTAGTATAAAAAAGTTACAATACAAAGGGAAAAAGTTATCATATACACGTCACTTTGATTTTTACATTTATGTCAGAGCCACATAAAATGTTTTCGTACAGATTGTGATAGTGGATATAAATTAACACACAAGAATGTTTTAAAGGAAAATAGCGTGTATATAATATCGTTCGTAACATAATAAAAATGTATGTTAATTTCTAATATAGAGTATAACAAAAATCTAAAACTTACATTGCTATTCTGTGTATTAATTAAAAATCAATATTTCACTTTGTTTCGTCAAGCGAGCGAAGGCACGAGTTCTTGTTCATACTATGTTTTGCTTTACTTAGTAATATCCCATCCGTCACTGGTTCCTGTACACGATTTTCCAAATCAAAATAAGATATAATAAAATTTGAAAACAAAACGAGGAGAAACCATTATGAAGTAAGTATAGAAAAATAAGTGAGATATTAAAAAAACATGTAGCCTAATGCATTGAAGCTATAGGATTTAAAATGTTACATGCAACACTCAGACCGAGGGCCTGTTTACATGAAAAGTTTGGTTTAGCGTATACTACTAAACTGTTATGATTGTACTTCAGAATTTTTTTTTTCAAAACATGTAATTTAACCAACAGCCCTTGTTGCCAATCCTTTGGCTATCTAAAAAGGCCAATGCAAATATGTTTTAAACCAATAATCCTCTGCCAAAGCCCTTGTTAGCTCATTGTCAAAATCATCGAGTTTACTACTAAATAAACTTGAGCTCCGTCTTATATTTTCAAAAACTGATGCAGGATGGGGTTTAATTTTTGAAATAATCGAAACTCTACCTGAGTTGGGAGGCAAATCTGAGTTGGGGAATATGTAGGGTTACTTTCTGTTTTGAATTGAGAAGCTATTAAGAGTTTAAAAATGCCATTAACTCAGCTTGTGAATTATGATATTTTAAGTTAAAATGCACGTAATATAAATCAAAAGTTGTAAAGATGTAACAGAACCAATAAAATGAGGGTATTTTATTTACTTTGCTAAAGAACAAATTTCCAAGAGCCACGAGATCGAAACAACCAATTACAGTGTTACTATCGTAGTACATCAAGAACCAATTCTCGCAATAAAATCAAATTTTCACACTACATCGTAAAAATTTAATTAAAAAAAGTGTAAAAGTTAAAAATATTTATAATATAAGTTAATGAAAATTAATGAAAACACATAAGGACTACATTATAGATAAATACTTTGGGGGTAGAAGAGTACTATTTAGTGCAGTTTGTTTGAACAATTTTGTTTCTAAAATATTTATTTAAAAAATATGTATTTTAAGCAAACCATACAACAGTTTAATAAATTGAAATTGAACTTAAAACGAAAACACAGTGGTAATTTTTTATTTTTAAGCTGATGTTTTTTTAAAAAAAAAACATGGCTCTCAAGAAGATAATATACCAAGCCGGATTGTGACACAAAGAGCTTTGGTGAATATGACGCCGTGGTCATGGCGGTCCAAAACGCCCAAGTCTATGAAGAGTATGTTTATTATAGCAGCTCCCGATAAAGGTTAAAGTTTACTTGTATCACAGTTCAGAAACGACTTTTAAGTTCTTGCACACTTGTGAGCCATTCGCAGTTCCTTATAATTTTTTATTTGATAAAAATCCTGCTGACACACTAATTTTGAAACGGAGAGGGCCGATCTCCTTATAAGCCTTATTCTGTCCATTCTCGATGAGCCACTGGCCTTTGCAAAAAAGATTTTCACACACAGAATATAGTGCAAACGTCGTTTGTACTAATAACACAAAATACAACTGCCACTGACGTGATTTGTCAACCTGTCAATGGGCCATCGTAATTGATATTTGGTTAGTCCTATAAATCATCCTAATAACTGTCCTAAAAAAAGTTTAATTTTGTAACAAGAATGTTAATATTATAAACCAAATTTAATCATTGTGCTAAATTAAATTATGTGAACAATATATTTATTACCATGCTTAGGAAACTGAACGATGTTAGTATATTTTTAGAGAAATTGATTAAGAAACTCCACTTCCATGACCGTGCCGGAATAATTTCATGAGCCAGAAATAAAGCCGTTTCCTTCCGCCACGGCTAACCTCTCAAGCACTGAACAACAAGTAAAGTCTTTTTCTATATTAAGTGGAGTTTCAATCGTAAACAAATTATATAATGGTATCATGTATCTTATGAAATTTAAATCAAAGATATAATTAAAAATAACTATACTTGAATGTATCAACGGTTCATATAAATGTAACAAATAATCAAAGAAATGATTTTTGACTTTCTTTGTTGTGCAGCATTGGCAGGACCATTTAATTTAAGTTATTTAACTGGATATCCTTCTGATTAAGAATTATTCATTTTGAATAAATAATGTTTTTAATTCACCATCAAGATTAATTTTACCTTATAACGTTTTTTTGGAAGAAGGTTTTTTATTTTTTATAAAACATAAACCCTAAAGTACATAGACAAACCAATTCACGAATAGAACATTATCCATCTACTCCTGTAATGCCATATTCAATCCACTTTAAAAATACCATAAGCAAGAATATAGTACAGATAAAAATATAAAACGAAATGGTTTAAAACCTGGCACAAACAGCAAATACGGTATGCAACAGTTTGAACAGGGACTGGAACGATTTAATTTCAGTCTGTCTGTCTCTCAGCAAGATACATCGAAACAACCTACCTATTGCCTTTAAATTGTTGCGTAAAGCTTCATTTCCACATAAGGAATATTGAGTTCGATAATGCTTAGCAAACAACTACGGAAATTCTCTAATGGGTAGCCATGATTGCAAACGAGAAAATAGCAAAGTAAATACACTTGTACACAAAATTAGCGCACTTATAAGAGATTTGGAAAAAATAACAATATTTCATATATCTGTGTTATCAAAAAACAGCATTATCTTATAGTGATTTGAAAAATTTGTGGGTTATCTTTTTATTTTGATAAATACACTGATATTGAAAAAATGTAAATATATAATATTAGTATTTATATCTCAAGAAAGATTTCTTCTTATACTTTTACGATTTGGTATAAAACGTAATTTTCCACTTCTAAATAATAAAAAATATTCCTCTGATTTTATCCTTATATCCCTTTTTTCCGCATTAAAATTGCTCAAATCTAAATACTTCTTTAAGAAATGAACTTACTTTTATGCAGTAATGCTCATATGAAAGCAACAGTCTAACTGCAACAGCGTGACCTTTCGTGTCAGTCTTAACTGTCCCCTTAATTTTAGTGTGCTTTTTCCATAAATTTTTAAATTAATCTAATTCATGTCTCAATAGATTTTTTCATCACGGCACTTTGGAAGCTTTAGGAAATTTTCCCATTAAAGTTTTTTAGGCTTTCGCCTATTAAAACAATCAACTTAAATCGTACTTTCTCCGTCATTAATAACTGTGGTGTATTTAAAGCTATATATCAAATTATATACATCACAACAAGCCATCTCAAA
>NW_025781566.1:0-80590 GCF_021130785.1 Homalodisca vitripennis | reverse complement strand
TATACGTTTTAAACATTGTTTCTAAAAGTTTCTAAATTTAAGAAAATTTGGCAAAATTGTATCTTTATACCGTAATAAGTACAAAGATATGATTTTCCCCCTATAAGCACACATAGGCACTAAACACAAACCAACCAATGTAGGGCCGTACGTTAGATAACATTTTAAATTTACTTTCACCTGGTTAAGTTTAATATAAAAAATTTTGGACACTCGAAATGTATGTTTTGCACGATAAATATTTGCCAGTTAAATAATAAACTCTTTCATGCTATTTGAGTTATTGGTGGATAAGAGAACATTACTTAAAATAAGTACGTAACATAAAATATTTTTCACATATCTACTAAAATTTTCCAAAGATCAACACCAAAACAATGCAGATTAACTTATATTTTTACACCGTATTCATGAATTTTTCAGTTGTAATCAGCGTAGAATTTTCAAACAAATGATAGTTTACCATTAACCTTAGACCAGAGGTCCAAATTGACACAAACTTCGGTTTTAACCCTGACACTGCTGATTGTGACAGGGATAAAGAGGGTCAGACATCTCTCGTTAATCTCGTCCTCTGTCCTTTATCAGAGTTTAGTAAAGGACCAATTATTTTTATATCTACTCTGATTATACTTACATTTAATTAGTTTGTATTAAAACTGTACTTTTACATTATTGTTGTGTGAGTAACAAGTTAGGCTTCATTCTAAGTGCAGCAAAAGGTTTTCATAGACAAAATTTAAATATTGACAGTTTACTTTCTTCTCAAGTTATCCCTCTCCTCTCTCGTTATTATTACTCACCCTGGGTAAATTGGCAGGCATTTAGGATCTCGGTCATCCTACATGCTCAAATCAATTTTATTGTTTCATTGTAAGTTATCTCTAAAATGTCAAACATGGTTCATTGTGGCGCAAAAGTATATTATTTTCAAAGGTTTTAAAGGATTTAAACTTAAATTTTGAATTGTAACATTGTGTGTGTATCATTTAAAACATTCTTAATATTTAAAACCATTACAATAAAAAATACGCAGATTTTTTTATAATTCGACCTTAGAGTTTAAATTATAAATGAATGAATATGGGAATTTATTATATTACCTAATTAACTCAAGTATATATAGTAATGTTCAATCGTTAGGTTCTCTTATTATATCTCATCGAGTTGTTCGTCTCCAATTGAAAACACTTTTGGATAGTTGTTTTGTTTTTACTATGACAACCATATATTTATACCTGTGGAAATGTCTGTCACATACAAGTATAAACGCAAAAGTGAGTTTGGGAGGAGAAATAATTGGAAAATATCGAAACAATAGGTAAGTAGAATTTAAATAGAGATTAAATGGATATTATTTTAGCTAATATTATCGTTAGTCTTACATCATTGATCTGGTAAGGGTACTTGATGTTTAAAATTATAGTAATTTTTCTCCGTAATCAACGTAATGAAGACTGTTTAACTTTCTACCCGAAAAAATATAATATGTACTACAGAACTTGTTGGTAATACTGGATCATACAGAATGTTATATGAATCGTGCAGTAAAAGAATTTATTTCACGATCGTCCCATAATGAGAATTCGTCTTTGATCAAGCCACCGTTGACTTGTGGCTGCCTTTTACTATGTGGCAGCCAGTAGATCACAACCATTAAAACAGGTGAAATTTAATCACTGTAAGCATTATATTCGATAGTTCATAAATACATTATTGCTAAAGACATTTTATATGGCTAAAGCTATTGAAATTTTATAAAATCTTCCGAAATATCATAACTTCTAAGAGATATATCTCTGACCAGAAAATATCCAAATTCCACAATCAAAATGAATGTTTATAATTTTTGGTAAGTTTAATTTTTAAAATTTAGCTTTCTTAACCACATTTGCAAAAGTATAAATTCTTAAATTAACATATATTTTTCACACTACATTATAGTAAACAAGTATCATTTCGATTTCGTTTCATAATTATACCATTATAGAGAAACTAATTTTGGTCAGACTGTCAAGGAAAGGAAATCAATACATTTTCAAAAAAGTAAGAGTCTGTACTAAAGTTGCGGGCAGCTCCAATACCTGTGTTTCGATAACTTGTTCTTCCACATGATATTTATAGAGTCATGGATTTTCATGTTATCTGATTTAAGAATCAGTTATATGGTTAAAGGTACGTAATAATACGTAATATAGTTATTGTAGGTATTGTATTGTTAAATGTAAATTAGTCTCAATATTTGAACATTTTCATGTTAATCTTGTTCAAACACTCTTCTTAATAATTTAAAATAAATATTGTTTTTTTAGGAAAAAAATTAAAAATATTCCTTTACCTATCTGTACGTAGCATTAATGAGAAAATGTTAAAGAGAATTAGTTATACATTTTATACTGTGCTTTATTATTTATGAATTTATTATGGAACTAACCAACATTTCATATTTTTATATAAATTCGAACTTATACCAATAAAAATAAAGAAATAACCAAAACAAATTAAACTTGATAGCACATTCTTTGTTTGAAGGTTATGTTTGACGATGGAAGGATTGTGAAGGAAAAAGGATTTTTCCGGACATTTGCCATCGTTCAGTGAAACAAGAAATCAGTAACACTACGTTTCGAGATCTGCAATCTGATCTCTTCGTCAAGTAAAGAACTAACCTAATACATAATTACAAACTAGGTTAAAATAAACAAATCTTACCAAAGCGTTGTGGCACGCCTTAGTCAGGAATCACAACCTACATGTTGTTTGTCATATTCACTATTTCTATAAACATGCACTTAATAAAAAACTATACAAAACACTAATCATTAAAACTGAACTACGGAATACAGGTCACGAGTGAAGACGTGGTTAGTATACATACGTCTTCACTCGTCTACTAACCACCTACGACTAAGGCGTGCCACAACGCTTTGGTAAGATTTGTTTATTTTAACCTAGTTTGTAATTATGTATTAGGTTAGTTCTTTACCTGAAGAAGAGATCAGATTGCAGATCTCGAAACGTAGTGTTACTGATTTCTTGTTTCACTGAACGTTAATAGCACAAATTTAATTGAGTAAAATATGTTGTGATTTAACCGTATATAGAAATTAAAGTTAATCATACAAATTTGATATATAACATAAATTGAACACGAGTAACATTTGTCACTAACATACGAACAACCTAAGTTATTAAGACAAAACAACAATTTACAAAACATTAAGTTATATATTATCGTAGAGATTTTGACTGGGTTTCTAATACCGAATGGTATATAATAATATAGTTTTAGAAAAAGAACGCTTCAACAATCAAGAACGCTTTATGAATGTTTGTTGGATTTTAACAGCTACTACTATACATTAAAAATATTTGAATGTCAAAATAGTCTCATTTGTTTGAGACACATACACGAAATATTCAGTAAGAACTACCTACACTAGGGAAATGTAAGTTTTAATATATTTATAAACTTTGATTTTATTCCATCCTATGCGTTAGAAACAATTGTTGCGCTAGAAGAGTACTTATTTACTTTTATAAAAACTTTCTTTAATTTTAACAATAGGAAAAGAATTTAAGGCCGGCTTCTAGTTATAATCGACACAAAACGATAAGAAGTGATAAGAGATAAGCTACAAGAAGTTCAGGACGAGTTTATAACAACTTGGTTTCGCCTGCAAACTCAACGTACTGGTAAAGGTACCAAAGGTAGGTCGCTCATATTCCTCGGCATATCGTTCCGAGATACGGAATATACGGTAGGGCCTAGAAAAGAGGTATGGTACCCGGTAGACGTAACATTAACGTCAGGCACTGTAAACGATCACTCTGAAATAGTTATGCTAACAAAAGGCATACGTCTGATCGTGGTTGCACGCATCAATAGTCCTGTCTCATTTACGTTCACAAAACTTTTTGTTTCACACGAGGGACATTGCAGCAACTTGATACTAAGATGATTAAAATGCACTTAGCAAATCAAAATAAAAGTGTTGTTTGTCATTTGGTGTTTCCACCTAACAATTGACAATATTGCATCTGCAACATTCCATAGTCAAATTAATGTTTATTTTGATCTACAAATAAATATTAATAAATGATGCCTTAGTATCTTCCCACTTAAATGGATTAATCACTTGTATAAATGAGTAATAATATAATGAGATATAGAGAAAGTTTCATAGCATATAATCTTAACATGAAACTGCATTTTAAGTTGAATATAATTGAATAATACAATGCATGTAATTGAAGCAAGAAAAATAATAAATGAAGAAAATTTGAATAATTAAAAAATACTGAGGTTTTTTTAAAACCTTCTCTTACCTTCACAGCTTGAGCAAAACATATTTTTCCAAACAACAATCTGTCAGTGAGATAAAAATTTCATAAACTGAAAACAATACAATTAAGCTCTTACGGAAGAGAGAAACTGATCGGGAATGACAGCTTTCATCAGAACTCAACTTTACAATCGGCTTTAGAACAATAATCCTGTTCGTCAAACTTCGATTTGGTTGTTTGAGTAATTATCAGATACTTATTAACCACGAAATAAAATAAAAGGTTAGAATGAAGAACTATAACATGAATATACAATTTGGTTTTCAAAGTTCATAGACTAAAATATAGTCTATTCTACAATGGAAAAAAACAACACCATTCACAAATTGTCGGCGACAAAGAAGTAATTCTTTCAATTTTAATAACTAGGCTCCAAATGACCTCAGTCTTACTCACCAGCAGCTATCCCGTGTGTTTTAGTTATTGAATAATTACATCAAATAAAACCTTTCCATCATAGCTATGTTATGGGAAGATAATAATATTATTTAAAAATCGAATCAACATAAGTTTTTCGGAAAAATAAAAATTAATTGTTGTAAGGGAATACTTTCCTTAATTTGTGTTACTGAATTATTTTTATACTGTTTCAAGCAATATAAATAATTTTCTAGATGAATGATAAAGCTTTCTACAAAGTAACACCTCTTACTTTTAAATTAAAAGAAGACAGGGACGTTTCGCTGCTAAATATATCATTCTAAAATGTATGTCCGTTCAAAATAATGTGGGAAAAGTTAGATAGGATTTGTTGTGATGAGCGGGAATTACTTAAAACATAGGGTATTCCCCAGTTACTATAACATCAAAGTAACGTTATTAAGAAGTAAAATTTTCTTGTTGTGGAATGATAATCCAGTATTGGTTTAATTACGTTCTATGTCGTGTAACCTGACAAAGGGACTTCGCAAAATAGTTACGAATCTTATACATGCCAGAAAACCCGTTAATTCTTAAGAATTTCAGTTGACATTATTTCACTGCTTGTATTAGCGTTTCGGCCGATATTACCTGTGGTAGAAAGTTGTCTGTATTATAGTTGTGATTGAAGATGTACACTGCTACCGCCACATAACAATCAGATTTACCCTTTTTAAAATATCAATTAACTCTCAAAAACTATTATAACTTCTGGTTTGTGTTTATGGCTAGCTTATTTCTGGTCTAAGATACACATAGTATTCCACTTATTGACGTCATAGCATTAACACTTTATTAAGGAAATAATGGATTCCTGATCGATGCAACATTGTTTCGAAAGTTGAAAAATTTTGAGAAGGCCAATGATTGAACTGTTTTGATAATAAAACTTTATATCTAATAAATATTTGGTGAATTATGTAAAACATTTCTAGTTTGTAAACATGTGCAATCTGTATAGAAGATTATGACTTTATAAATGAGCTGAATTAGGAGTTATAGAACAATAGTGGATCTCTTAACCATTTATAACATAAATTGTGAAATTGAGGAAGAGGATTAAACAAATCCTTTAGTTATAATTATAACGTACAGCCCATCTTGAACACATCACTGTTGCTTCAAACAGATCAAACTGTATTTTATAAGGTATTTCGCCAGAACGATTACGTTTGATAAGATTTACGTAATACTTGTAAGAAACTAAATAAGATAGGGGCGGGCACACACTGATATATGTGACATCTACACTTGTAGAACAAATTTCCTCTTCTGTGGTGTAATAATGTGACAAAGAAGAAGATATAATGATCGCGTTACAAACCCTTGAGGTAATTTTTTACTCACAGACCTCATCTCTCTTTATGAATAACTCAATAAATATATACTGTAGTAGTGCATTGCACTCAGATATACCACGACTTAGAAGCGTTGAAAACGAATTTCCTCATCTGTGGTGTAATAACATCACAAAGAAACAAAATGAAACAATCCGTGATAACCTCCTAAGGCGATTCTTGTTCACTGGTCTCATCCTTCTGTATAAATATATTCTGTAGTAGTCCAAAGAAGAGCTTAAATGGATTTTATTATTCATTGCGGGTTGGCTTTACACTCATATATTGTTGTCTATTTATTAAATTTTATCTTTCCATTTTACAATACAAGTACACTTACAATATTCATGTTATATAACCTAACAATGTTGTCCTACACATTAGGAAGGTTATAAACATTCCTAAAATATTTTTTAATAACATTTATTTATTTATTAACCAAAGAATGTTATAGTTTTAAATTCTTTGATATATTTCATACATTGGCAGAATCATATTGTGTCAATAACTAAACCAATATCCCATTTAGTAATGGTATAAAAAACACCAGCAGTGCCAACGGTCAATTGACCAAAATAAATTAGTATAGAAGAATATTAAAATCAAATAAAGTCTATATAAGACTGTAGTAGGCAAATAGTGGAGTCATTATTATATTAAATGTTATTGTTATTATGAAAATGGTTTTGAATGTATAAGTGTTCCATTCTGATTAAACATCCGTTAATCATGGTAAAAGAAATAAAATTAAAATCCTCCGCTTAACGGAAAATATTTCCATTTGTAAGAGAGAGAATTTTTTTATTTCCATATGTAAATAAAAATTAGTCTATTCAACGTCACCCTTTTATTTATCAGATAAAATAAATTATGATCTATAAATATGGCCCTGTCTTGAATAGTTTACCATATATCTGTGTCTTTTAAAACTAAAACTTATTCTTGGCACTGAATAAATGTTTTAGGTTAAACATACTTAGACGTTAAGAAGATATGTGGATGATTTTAAAGAAAACTTTAGGTATTCATAATACGATAATTGATATGATATAAAGTTGGATATAATAGCTATTAATAAATAAAACATATAAAATTTTCGATTTAATTTTAAACTATGACAATATGGATTAGTTTTAGATAAACAACCGAATTTCAATTTCCTTACAATAATAAAGGAGTAAAGTGCCAATAGACAATATTTAACTGTAGGTCTATAAGAACAATCTTTAATTTTATGCAATTTTACGATATTATTTTTTTTAATACAATTATGGAAGATGACTCTTACAAATATATATATATATATATATATATATTATATATATATATATATATATATATATATGATATTGAACAACTTTTATATTTAATGCCGATATTTTTACAATATCGCAATGGTAATACGAAGAATTTATGTAATAGTATCAGGTATACATTATCCTTCACAGTTCCAGCCTCAATATCATCAATCTCAAAATTCAAGGAAGTTCGCAACCATCGCTCGATTAAACATAAAAACAATATGACAGCTCATCACTAAAACAAATATGAAAACCTAATACAAATATGAAAATCAATACTGCACAGATAATTTCCCAACGACATAAATCACACCAAAAGTGAGAGCGCTTAATTTCAGTACAAAGCCTGACAACTCATCATAAATAAAAGCATGAAACTCTTAGTCCTTCAAAGTTCCAGCCTCAATAGCATCTATCCCTTAAAATAAGTGATCGTTCGATTAAAAATACAGAATATGAAAACTCATCACTAATCAAAAAAAAAATCTTTTAATCAGTTATAGTTCCAGGCTCAATAGCATAAATCTCGCTCTTCAAGTAAGTAAATGCTTGAATTAAAATACAAAATATTGATAACTCGTTATTAATACACAGATGACACCCTTAGCCGTTCGCAGCTCCAGACTCTTTGGCGCAATTACATCCTCAAGTGAACGATCGCTTGATTACTACCCATGACAACTTGTTACTAGTCCCGACATCAACCTTTCACAATACCAGACTTATTGGCATCAAACACTCGTACTAGTGTGTTCACATTTGTTTTGTGAGGGGTTGCGGTAGCTCCCACAGCAATATTTATAGTTTGACCATACTTTGTATGGTATATCTTCCTTTTCAATTGTAACTGATTATAATCAACTTAGTAATACAACTAATTGTTGCTGAGTGTTAGTGAATTAGAATATCAAGATTTCTATTTATATCTTTATGTATGTTCTCATTATATCTGAAAAACTAAGCTATCGACTGAAACTTTTGCTTGCAATTTCATCTATAAAAAGGCCATTTTGATAAGGATCCTGGGGCATTAAACTCAACCCGAATCACTAATATCTTTTACATTTTCCCACTGATCTTTGGGTAATCACCATGTCAATGTTAAAATCACAGAACAAATAAATAAAAAACAAACTGAATAGAATAATATGGCTTATAAAATATGTTATAGTGATACGTATAGTGTAAATATCAGAACATACAAAAAAATAAAAATCCTCCGCTTAAACTTAAGGCAAATATTTCTATCTGTAGGAGGGATTAACACTCAGATGTAAAACAATATTCGATTTAACTTCACCCTTATTTAGTTTACCATATGCCTGTGTCTTTAATATTAAAACTTATTCTTGGCACTGAATAATAAATGATTAGGATCCTGGGGCATTGAACTCAACCCGAATCACTAATATCTTTTACATTTTCCCACTGATCTTTGGGTAATCAACATGTCAATGTTAAAACCAAGAAAAAATAAATAAAAAACAAACTGAATAGAATAATATGGCTTATAAAATATGTTATAGTGATACATATAGTCTAAATATCAGGATGAAATTTAAAATAAACTTTAAAAAATTGGCATGGATCCTGAGCTACTTCTGTTATGAGAGACAGGGAGTTGCGTACTTCTATCTAGTTAAAGCACTGGTTATATTATCATACTTAAGTTAACGTGATTCATTACTTTGAATCACCTAAACGGTAGACTTTGCTTCAGACAAAACATAAATTGTGATTTGAAGAAACATAATTTATTACAGTCATGATCATGATTTCAAAAGGACAAAAAACTACAGTCACAATTACTTTTTGTGCGTTTTTTTAATGCGTAGTCGTCCTGAATGATACATTACAAAATTAAGATATATATGTATATATGTATATATATATATATATATATATATATATATATATATATATATATATTGCTTCAGAAATTGAAATTATTTCTAAAAGATTGCCTCTAGAAAATGTCATAATTTTGATAGTGATCTAAAGTCATATTTGTCTTCATACGTTAAGAGACGTCTCTTCAAAATCCTTGTATTGCTTTCAACAACTTTTTACATTAAGTTGGAACAACAAAGATTCCTCACACACTGTAGTCGATCACGAACACGATTTATTTTTTAAACCAATTTTTCTATGGATAAATGAGTTTCAATTTTGTTGTTAAAATATATTAACTGTTTGTCTATTAAGTGAATTATCTATGTACAGAAAATATTTGAGTTTATGATCCAGTAATGCGGGTGCCTGCTCAATAACTTGTCTTCTGGCTATGTCCACGTTACAATGCTCCAGTTTGATGAGAATTTTCTGTTTTGCAATCTCTTGTTTGGTATTATACATGTTTGAAAATATTCATGTCAGGTATTATTGCAATTAATTGTGAGTAATTTTTGAATAAGAAATTATACATAATCACATCAATTATTAATTTTAATTTTTTAGGGATAAATATCATTTCGAATTGTTAACTATTAAAAAAATAATAATCCTATTACATATTGAGGACTTCCTTTGTATATTACTACAAATTATTCAACCTTCATCAAAGGCATATGCCACTAAAGGAATTTCTATTTCAAGTAAAATTAAACAAACAAACACACTGTATAAGTTTTGAATATTTATCCTTCTTATTAATATAATTTGTGCCTTAGAGAAGTTCAGTGATATCTCAGGAGACAGCAGCCAAGCTTTGTAACTTCTGGTGAAACACCGAATTATCAAGTTATCGTGGAAACTACACTTCAGTACCTTGGTCCCCCTTGTCAACAGATAACTAAATTATTGTTTCCACTTCCTTTTGTCGGTCTTTGTACACAGTAGTTAGGTTAATTAATTTGCAACGCATTCTAACGTAACTATTTTGGATAAACTTATTTGCTTACATTTTTGCGATGTTTTTTGCATCCTTTTCCAAACATTTTTGTAGCTCCCATCTTTATATTTTAATACCTATATGTATTCATATGTTCCAAATTGTATGAACATTGAAGGGATCGTCGAAACTGTAAATGATACAGCAAAGATTAAATTAACAAACTATCAAGCTATTGTGTAAATCAGTTACAATATGTCAGTAACAATAATTTGTAGACTTACCTTGGCAGATATTTTAATTTTATTTTTATAAACAGCAGATTCAAAAATTTTTTCTAGGGAAACAACAGTCAGGGTTAACTACCATCTGAACATTATAATAAAGGCTCCCTTCACCCAACCATTCAAAAACGAGTTCTATGTACTTTTTAATGAAAACCACGAGAAAAATATATCATGGTATTTTTGACATCTACTTTCTATTGATTAATAAAACGTGAGTTTATATTTGGGCATTACATAAGTTTACAACACACCTTGTTTGCTTGACTTGAAAATTTTTAAGCCTAATATTTAATAACCAGAAGAAATGTCATGCAGATTTTATGTAAAAAAACGAGTTCAATATAGTCTGCAGTAAGAGAGTTGTGGAGATAACTGTTTTACCTTAGTCAGTTTTTGAGCACAGCGAATGAAAAATGCGAACTTTCTGTGTATACAATTTTGAACACGCTGTATATTTGCAAGTATATTTTCGTATAAAATATCATACTAAAACTTACGAATACTCAATAGTAGCCGAAAAACTTTAATTTCCGTTTTCACTGCTCAATTTTTAATTTGAGAATTTTTCTTTAGCTGCTTGTTTAATACGTTTAAATGTGGTATATATAGTTCTATACACTAAAGGCCTAATTACAGAAATGAATTAAATTCTTTTAAGCTTTATTTTCAGAATGGCAACTTAATAATTTTAATGTAAATTTAATGTAATGTATGGCATATGATAAAAATGCCACATCAATACATTTTTGTTTAAGGTACACTAGTTTAATAAAATCGGTTAATATATAATGGAGATATTATATTATATACACACAAGGAAGTATAGGTAAAACTGCAACATTTGATTTATTTATGCTTCATTCTATTTGTTTTACAATCTATTAGGAATAATACATGAAATACTCGTGTGACATGTAGATTGACATTGAACTGTAAATATTACGGTTGGATTTAGTAAAAACTAATACAATTTAAATATATATAAAGAGTTTGTTAAAGTGTATACACAATTAAGCTAGGTCTTTTAATTTTATATGTTTGGATGTTAGACACGAAATTTAAAGTTATTGCCATCAAAACTATGTATATAGGATATACATGACAGTTTTAATAAGTTAGAATTATTTCAAACTAAAATGTGTTTATTTCTTTACTTCTATTGATTTATATATTAAATATTTATATATTTCAACGTAGTAGAGACATCTTATTTCCCAGACAAATCTTTTCCATATATAACTGTACGCATGTTAAGTAAATACTTAATGTTATTTCGGTAATTTGATACACACATTTTGTTAATCGAATTTCAACTATATATTAACTATGAAATCAGAAAATGAAGCATAATTTTCAGAGGAAATTATCCTTCAATTTTTGTTACAATGAGAACGTAATACACCAAACAAATTTTTAATTAACATATTTTTTTGTGATAATGTAACATCTTTTAGTATCTGTTATCCCTTCTCTCATTACATATATGTTTCATGTGGCGTATTCATTTATTAAACTTGCTACTACCGAAACATATAAAACTAAAAGTAAATTAATGATGTCTTATTTTACCAGGTAAAGAAGGTCTATCTAACACTTAACCTCGGTATTAAGTTCTTAAGCAAAAACAACTTACTTTATACATTCTACAGGCGTCTTCTTATTTGAATCGAATACTTAATTTATGAACATACACTCCAATAAATATAAAATTTTATTTTTGTGAGGCCTTTTGTGTTCATTATTTACTTTACTTTTATTTCAATTATGTGGGTCTAATGATGTGTTTAATGAACACGAAAAGCCTCACAAAAAATTTATAATTATTGGTGTGTTTGTTCACAAACTAAGTAACTTCTTTTATGTTTGTATTTTTGCAAAGGAGGATACCTGGCGATTTGTGGAAACTAATTTGTGGAAACGAGAGAAGCCGGCTGCCAGGGTGTCCAGTTTATTGAGAAACGATAAATTTAATTGGCAGAGTATTGCTGGAGTCCATCTCTCGAGAAAATGAGATATTTTCATTCTTTCTGTTAAACTGTATGTATGTTTGACTATATCTAGTGAATTTACTTAGCATTTATTTATATTCTAGAAGTATCATCGACCTCAATGATAGTTCGCGTCACTCTCTGGGACTTTTGGTAAACATTTTTCCATTGTTCTGATGATATACCATGATGGAAACGCTCGATTTTCTAAATAAATAAGTTTCTAAACAAACTGAGTCCAGTTACATGAAGATTTAACGAGTGATATAAAGTTAGTATTACACTATCATAGCTAATATTACAAAATGAATATTATAATATTAGGTCAATAATAATTGGAATTTTAATAGAAAAGCATTTGATGGTATATTTATTCCATAGAACTCTATTAGGTAGTATTACGTAGAAGTACGCTATAGGTTTGAGATTTTTTACAAGCCTGAAAAAAATATATTTAATGGAATGTGTGAATGTTTTAATGGCTGTAAAGCAACATATTGTGGGGCATACCCCTAACTTATAATTATAATATATTAATTTACACCACTATACATATTATCTTGTAATAATATGTAATAACTTATACGTACTGCTAAATTCAGCACGTAATATGTTCAAGTCAGACTACATTTGTTTTTGTAAATACCAACTTAAATAGACAGATTTATTTAAATACTGTTTTGATTGCTAGTTAAAGAGATTTACCGTTATTAGAAGAGATAGTATAACCAAGATGGTCGGGTTTCCCTTAGTTGGGAAAGAGATCACTAGATTACAGTCTGCATACAGTGAAAATCGTGCCGAAAAGAAGAAAATATGAGAGAAATGCCCCTTTAAATCGTGTTCTTGCTATAATTCCTGATGAAGAATTGTAGTTCTTTAGGATATTTTTGAGCTAAATTGGGTACAAATATTTAGCTAAGCCCCATTTCACATTCCGCTTGGGGGCTAGACTGAAATCTAACACTAGTACAAATATACTCCAGGAGTTCACGTATGTCTGAATAGATCTAAAGAGGTTGACAGGGAAGACGGTCAAAACGAACTCTTTCCATAGTTTCAACTGCAGAGATAACTAGACTGGAAAAAGCTTAATCTAGCTACCTAACAGGTGTCCAGTGTATTCTAGATGGAGACTGAACTATTCTCATTGTCTCTTTAGGTGTAATTGTGTCACTACCACATTTTATACACGATCCTAAAGCACGTGACATCATCTTATATTATTAGTCTTTGCGTTTAACAAAAAAAAAAAATTGAAACTATAAAAAAGCACAGAACACTAGTCAGGCCCGCAACGTGAATAATGCATTTTAAATGACAATGTACTATTTTAAAGTCTTTTTTGTAATATATTTTACTGATTCTGTTTTTAGTTAGAAAGCTAAGCAACAAATCTTTATCTAGTCGAAGAAAAATTTTTAAAAATCTTTTAAGATATCATATTATAAAGATGAAAAAGTCCATTATAATATTCTTTATATATTTATTTACGATGAATGGGCATGCATAGTTATATCCAAAAATAAAAATTCTTATTAAAATTAATTCTGTATTATATATAATTTTTGAGAACTATCAGCAATATAAATAGCACACGTTTTAATGGAACCAAAAATAAATATTTAAAATTTTATTCCATAAATAAATTTTGTTTTATTTTTGAAGAGCATATGTTTAACTTCTAAAGCAAATTTAATCCTCTTCTTTAAATTAGTAAATTTGTTAGAACTATTAGAGATGTATTCAATGTAATAGCTTTTTCACGTAGTTAAAAATACTTTAAAGTTAATAAATATCAATTGAAAGTAGTTTTTGAACCATCATGTAAGTATAAACAGTTATTAGCGTTCAATCAAAGTTTTACTCGAATTACTTAAATTTACATACATGCAGGTGTGCTGATGGGTTTTTCATATACCAAAAAAATGTAATCAATAAAATTAAAAACACAATTACAATTATACTGCATAGTATTAAATGGTAATTATAATTTCAGTCCCAATGAAAATAACTGTCAGTTTAGGTCCTATACGAGGAATACTTTTAATTCCAGGAAGTTTCATAGTATCTGTTTCAAAGACAAAGTCAATATCCAACATTTATGTCACGTTGCGCTAGTTTCGAATTTAATATAGTGAGCTAGAGTATTGCTTTTTTATATATTTTGTAAACATAATTTTTAACATTCAAAAGGTTAAGGCCTCAGAAAAATAAAACTCTAATATAGTATTATTTGTCATTTAATTATTGAAAAATTAAATACTATATGAAAGGCGGAGCTGCAGTGTATGTACTATAAAATTGTGTATTTTCGGTGTTGGTTTCAGTTTTTTATGTTTCGTTAAAGGTTTATGTTCTTTATGTGAAATTATTTTTATAACTATTGTTTCAATATAAATAATATAATATATTTATAGCTTTTATTTAGGAACTTTGGAATAATATTTAATGAAATTTTGAGCAGCATTCGGGGCTATTCAATTTAGCTTCAAATATAATCTAGTAACTAAGTGCACCAGAAACGAAGCCACAACTAAAACTCATTAAAATTGTATTCTAGTGCTAAAACCATTATAGGCTTTTTTAAACCATTAAATTCTGTTTGAGATACAATAATTATGCAAGGAATACAAGGCCATTAAGAGAAATTAAATGTGAAATAACACACATTAACATAACACACATTGTGTTATTTAGAATATTAATTAATTTAATTTGAAACGTTTGCTTTCTATTCTTAAAAAATATGCGCCATGTTATCTTCCTCTAAAGAAATTTATGCAAACTGTGCATAATACCTATTAATTTTCTAGGCACTGTTTCAGTAAATCTTAAAACAATTGCTTTTGTGATAAAATGAAATACACTCTTGTCAAAAAGCAGTACATACGTAGCGTATAAAACAGTCATGTTCCCCCACTATTAGATTGAATCATTCTAAATGTTTAAACTTCTTGCTTCTTTCAGATTGTTTGATGAAAATTATGAAATTTAAGTAATATTTGTCATTTTGTAATGAATCTTTTCACATTTAAAAATATATTCAGTAAATGAACTTTGAATTTCTCTCATTCTGCAGTAATTGTTCAATCTTATGTATCCTTACTTTTCTTCTAATTCATAATTGTGTAATTTCTTTTCTTCTAATTAAATTAAATATCGTACTTTTATATTTGAATTCTATAATCCTTATTAATTCTTTTAAGTCCATTTAATAGAAACATGCGATTCTTCATTTATTTTCTTTAAATGTATTATAAAATCATTAATTTATTGCACATTTAAAACCATAATCTGATTTAGTATCAAAATAATGAAAAAATAACATGTAATATCGTCTCATAATTAATATGCTTATTTTAAACCAGCAAAAGTATAACCAGCAATATACTTTAAAAAAATATTGATACTGTACATTCGGGTACGTAAAATAACTATCAAAATGTTAATTTTTTTATCTTGGTTATGTATTCCATTCTGTTTGTTTCTTTTGCCCATATTGATATTTAATCATATTATGTAAATTTAAAATGACTTAGGTTTTCCATACAATATCATCAATTTACAAACCAAATACTTTTTATCAGTCATCCCCCCTGTTAGAACATTTATAACAGTTAGTGAAAATTGATATATTAACCACGTATGTAATATTTTTCATATGTATAAAAGAGAAATTATAGAATTGCATTTAAAAATTTATATTCGAAATGTTTGTTTCTTCAAATGAGACAAAAGTTAATTTAGAATATAATCTTACGTTTGCATTATTAATCGTCTTCGCGCTCACGCTCCAGGTCCCTCGAATGTCGTGGAATCTATCAGATGGAGGAAAATACAGCTTTGGCAAAAAGAAGAGTTTTTGCCGATAAAAATCTTTTATATTATTAAATTTTCGTTTTTCCACCCATTTGTGAATTGTTCATTGCAGGATCTATAAGTACTAATGTGTATAATGTTTTATTCAATGCTGACGGTTTCAGTAAGGATATGGCCTATAGCAGCTCATAATTCAGAAGGTCTAAGCTTCTACAATCTCAGAACCTTAGAGGTCATGACTTCTAGGAGTTATTAACGACTGGAAGCTCAGTCATTGAAGAGATCAGAACCGCTATAAGAATGTAGGCTCTACGTGTTCGTAGGGTCTTGCGGGAGAATACTTAGCGTTTCTTGGTCCTTCCAGATCCAAGCGTCCACTGTTAAATGAATAATTTGCACACTAAGCCGACAGATATAAGTTCGCTTTGTGATTGTATCATTTAGCAAAATTTAAAATTATATGTTTATTTCAATCGCTTACACTTAAATCTTCCCTTTATTCAAACATATTGGACAAGATATAATAATACAGCCACGTCAATCCTGACCTTCAGTGTCTAGCTAGCTGTCCAATTGTAATCTAATAATTATTAGTTAGTTTAATTTTTGGTTTTAGAAATATCAGAAACTATCGAGGAAAATTAATTTAACGGTCTTGTACCTTTTGATAAAAATACTAGGTACTTATTTTGAAACTTCCTCTCTCTTTCCTCTAATAATGCTGTCTGTATCCATACAAGGTCAACACAGAGACATATCACTTTGAACCGCTACTACCCCAGAAACAAAAAAAATCCAGTCACTTACCATCGATTAATGTTTGTTCCGTAAAACGTGTAATCTAGATAACTTGATAACACGTAGATTAGATCCTTTAGGCGCCTCAACTAGCAACCAATTTACCAATTTTTTTACAGCAGAACGCCAAACATTAAATTTACATTAAAATAATTTATTTCAAAAGTGATGACATAAGCGTAATTGTTTACGGACACTTGATTAGATATTTATATATGAAATAAAAGTTAAATAGATAAAATAATAATCTATATCAAAACCCACTCATATTCTGCTTTAAACTGATTAAATTCAGTGTAAAGTTTTATTAATAAGGTTTATAAAAACTTTGTAGACTTAAGAAACCCGTTAACCTCTTTGTATTTTCCTTATTATATTGTGAGTGTAACAATACATATTTTTAATTGGTTGCAATTGATAAATATCCATACAAATAAACATTTGAAAAATTTTTATATTTATAAAATCAAATGCATCTACAAGGAAAATAATAAAATAAACAGTTAAGTTAGAGTGAACTGTGTACCATTATCTGAAAATATATAGTAAGCCGAGAATACAAAATAAGATTTTACAAGTAGTATTACTGACTTATTTGTGTGTAATAATCCCTCCAACACAAATAACTAACTGTTGATGTATCCAAACCTACTTAAACAATTCAGTATGAATAGTATAGGTAACTAGATGATGAAATGGATCGCAAATGAGTATAAAATAATTTCAGTTCAGAAGATATGAACAAATTTATTATACTCAATTTTATACTATAATTACTCTCTACCAGGTTAAACAGATTTTGAAACATAATAAAAGTAGTCCCAAGATGTTGGGTAACTTGGCAACGATTCTATCAGATACAGTTCTGTGCCAGGTCATTACGGATCCAATCTTTTACGCTGAATTAAGCCAAGTAACCATTATGTCAACTCTGATCGGGGCCAAGCAGCTGTGACTTGTATCTTACTTGTCAACTGTACTTAGTGGTTTTATATTTTATTCTCAAGATGTTAGGTAACTTGGCAACGATTCTATCAGATACAGTTCTGTGCCAGGTCATTACCGATCCAATCTTTTACGCTGGATTAAGCAGAGTAACTATACCGTCAACTCTGATCGGGGCCAAGCAGCTGTGACTTGTATCTTACTTGTCAGCTGTACTTAGTGGTTTTATATTTTTATTCTCAAGATGTTAGGTAACTTGGCAACGATTCTATCAGATACAGTTCTGTGCCAGGTCATTACGGATCCAATCTTTTACGCTGAATTAAGCCAAGTAACCATTATGTCAACTCTGATCGGGGCCAAGCAGCTGTGACTTGTATCTTACTTGTCAACTGTACTTAGTGGTTTTATATTTTATTCTCAAGATGTTAGGTAACTTGGCAACGATTCTATCAGATACAGTTCTGTGCCAGGTCATTACCGATCCAATCTTTTACGCTGGATTAAGCAGAGTAACTATACCGTCAACTCTGATCGGGGCCAAGCAGCTGTGACTTGTATCTTACTTGTCAGCTGTACTTAGTGGTTTTATATTTTATTCTCAAGATGTTAGGTAACTTGGCAACGATTCTATCAGATACAGTTCTGTGCCAGGTCATTACCGATCCAATCTTTTACGCTGGATTAAGCAGAGTAACTATACCGTCAACTCTGATCGGGGCCAAGCAGCTGTGACTTGTATCTTACTTGTCAGCTGTACTTAGTGGTTTTATATTTTATTCTCAAGATGTTAGGTAACTTGGCAACGATTCTATCAGATACAGTTCTGTGCCAGGTCATTACCGATCCAATCTTTTACGCTGGATTAAGCAGAGTAACTATACCGTCAACTCTGATCGGGGCCAAGCAGCTGTGACTTGTATCTTACTTGTCAGCTGTACTTAGTGGTTTTATATTTTATTCTCAAGATGTTAGGTAACTTGGCAACGATTCTATCAGATACAGTTCTGTGCCAGGTCATTACCGATCCAATCTTTTACGCTGGATTAAGCAGAGTAACTATACCGTCAACTCTGATCGGGGCCAAGCAGCTGTAGCTTGTACCTTTTGTGCCAGCATAGGCTTGTCTGAGTGTTATTTACATTTATAATTTACTTCGTCACAGTTTGTCTATGACAAAGTAAAGTGTTATTTATAAATCAGGCTATGCTGGATTAGGAAATATCGAATCTGTAAACAACTGGTAATGATATTGAGTCAGACTGACAGTGAAAACATTAATGTTTTTTCAGTTTCTAAAATTGTATAATTAGAATATTCTGATTCAAAATAAACCTTCAAAACTTAGTTTAGTTTATAACTAGTAAGATTAGGAAGATTTAGCATAATTTTTGGAAAACGTTTTGAAATTATATAAAAAAATTAAGTTCAGATTGAATATTTAAAACTTCAACATCTACATCACTATGTTTAATAAGGTACATTTAATAAATTCTACGAAACAATATTAAACCAGATGCAATTTGTGTAAGGGTGATTAAGATACAAACTAGTTTAATTTTTGTGCGATAGATACATAATCCTCTATTTATTACGAATATGATATCAATTATTCAGTAATATAATAAGCATTGTCATTGGATTACCATACATGGAAATAGATTTTTTTACCAACATACTCCTATATACATATATTGTTTTTTTTATTATGAACACACGCAAAAACTATTGCACGACACAGAAAATACCCCTGACTGTAATTTTATTACAATTGCGGGAATAGATAGTTTTTTTTTTTCCAGAAATAGGCATGTCGGTTCAACGTACGTATATATTTTCATGATTGGGACAACAATGCACAACACTATTATCGGGAATACCTCACTCTGGAAGTACATTACAGAGGCCGGATATAAACGCTTACAGACCATCAAAGTATATGTTTTCTTGATCGAGGAAACAAGCTATTGGGTATCGGAAAACAGACTGGAGGACGATTACAAGGGTTAGAATTAGGTACTTATTTTCTAAAATAGGTTTATAAAACCAAGTATATACAGTTTTTTTATCGTGGTAATAGAGCAAGATTTACTTTGGCGTGCAAAATATTTTTTATGAACTACAAACTTTTCACTATGCGCTAAACATGAAAAATATCTCATTCAAAACTATGGTAAGATTCCCGTTATTAGGTTTTACTACGGAATTAGAATTTTTAATTCCAGCAAAAAAAAACAGTTCATGTGGTAGTGAAATTGTTGGAGTTAATAACAAAAAAAATGCAGGATGTTAGACAAACATTTACATATTTCATTAGTACTTGAAACCGATTAACTACTTCACTTAAGGGCATTAAATTTGGTTGTTTATACTTAAAATCTAATCATTCTAAAATAGATATATATTTATAAATATATATAATATAATAACAAAATTAACAAGTACATACATACATACACATATTTAAGGAGATATTGTTAATTAACGGGGATTAGTGACTTTATCTCCACTTCTAACAGTGCCTAAAATATTTCACCTATTGGAACTGAGTTATTCAAATCCGTTACTGCTTCATTAAAGGCTCGAAATTCATAGTTTAGCTTCTGGTCATATAATATGTGCGAGTTTAAACAATAAGTGATTAAAGTTTGTTATCGGCGATAGAATGTATGAAATTATAATAGGATTTTGGATATTTTCCATTGTTATTTGTTAAAAACCTATTCATATATTATTATTTCAAAATGTAAGCAAACATATTCATGCTTTAGGGCCTTCGTCGACTAGAAGTAATCAGACTTAGTTCTTTGTCCTCTTATTGATTACTAAACATTGTTTATCTGTAGTGATATTTACTGCAACAGTGAACAAATAGATTAAAAGAATTCCCGGAATAGAAAAGATTTAAATAGAGGTATTTAAATATTACTACTTTCTATATGATAATAACAGCGGCTTTAATACAATTTTGAAACTGATTGGCAGGAAAAAAAAATTTTTTAAGTATGTAGTAAATAGTAATCAGTATATATTTAGCAAATTTAATTTCATCTGTATAATTCAACTTACGATGAATATGGTGCGAACATAAAAGAAGTATATTAATATATGATTTATGGCATGGATAAGGTAACCAAAACTATAAAATGGAATACCGGAAGTAAACGTTATCCAACGAAAAACAGAGAAGCTATTATCGTGACAAACTGGGGATGCGACGTTTGCTGTTATCGTCCACAATATTGAACTTAGGGAAATTACCAACAAACAACTTCTGTCCAACATTTTATCTTGCCGTGATGTTTCAAAACCTTTGTATTTTAAATGTTATAATAATATATATAATTTATGTACGTGGTACTATAATGTTAACAAAGTAATTTATATAGTGTAATCTTAGTATTCTTGTAACCTACCGTAAGATAAATGCTATGTAGTGTTATGTTTAATGTAGTTCTTTTCTTTTAATTTGCTGAAAGAAATAATGTTTTAAGTATTTGGTAAATCTAAGTTAATCAATTAATATTTATCATGGGATAGCTCAATCTTCCTATTATTTATGTCTTCTGTCTTCTGTCTTCTTTAGGTACCTAATTTGCCATGATTTCAAAACATCATCTGTAAATGTGTACAGTTTTCACACCGTTCGTATTCTATCTCACCGCAAATATTTGAGTCTAGTTCGATTGAATTTTATTTCGTAGACTCATATATAATATTATATGATTTCCACTGTATGTTTGTTAAATTAAGACCTATCGGCAAGTCAGTCTACGTGTCTCATATAGGGTATGTAGTAATCAGTGTAAAGATTAGTTGTCTGTTAATATTGCGATGAGTTTGAACGTTGACAGTCTATAGGTAACCATCATGTATCATTGTTATTACCGGAAACAGTTTTCCTGTACTACAGACAATGCCACCTTGCGTCAAGCGTGATAAGGGGAGGGTGACGCAATCACCATCTGCATTAAAGTCTATGTCTGCATTAAGTCTACCCCTATCACGGTTCGTCCAAGTACAAAACACAACAATAAGTTATGGCATATTAATCTGTATAAATATGTAAACTCGATTTTTAAATGGTTTACGTATACACATAGAGTGAACATATATTCCAGTCATTTCTTCTATGAGGTCGTAACGATATTGTGTACTCAGCTAATTAATAGCAGACATTTTATTATTGTTACATTTTAGAAGTTAAGTTTAGTGACAGAATTCGGCTTCACATTTTTATTTTTCATATTAATTAAGTGTAGGGCAAAAACCTGTATAACAATAGCAGAAGAGGTTAACTTTGATAATCATACTTTTAATAACTAGAATTAGTTAATATCTAATATTGAGCAAAAACAGTGTGATAATAGGTCAAGGCTAATTGATATAATTTAAAAAAATATAAGTTCGACAGTACTTTATTCTGCGTAATAGGAAAGTACGTTGTGTGCAGTGTACATTACATTTCACGTTCCACATACACGTAAACGGACACGTAAAAAGTTAAACAAACAGAAAAGATTCTACTGCATAATCTTGTGAACAGGATTGTAGTTCACTGAGGCACGTTTTATTGAGAAGAGCTTATAATCTCTACATTTAATCTATAAATTTAAAATAATAATAAAAAGTTTGCACACTTTTTACTAAAGAATTGATAGATATATTGCACTACGAATCGAACTGTAAAGAGAAAGAAACTTTAGTAACTGAGCCATTCTAAAGATAATAACTTCGTTCCTCAATCCTCATTGAACTGTAATCACGTACTTTAATATTTAGTTCAATAATAATAGGAACAGTCATCCAATTTCTAAAATGAACCTAAAGAAGTAAAACAATCCAAGAAGAGTTATTCAAGAGTAATCAATTTAAAAGGGCAGACGGGCTTTATTTCCGTAATAATTTCTTTTTGCTGCCGCTATGTGCCGTCTGCAGACTCAATTTAATTGTGTACTTTAGTGTTCTCCCTCTACCCAGCCAATATAACCGTACCGTCCTGGTTAATTTATCTTGGACACTGTCGGTAAATCTGTCAACTTAAATATCAGTATTATGCTTAAGTATATCACTCTAATAAATTATCTCTTTTTTAAAGTTGATATGTACATACAAATATGGTCTTCGTTTAATATAATAAAGCAGAATATACCAACAGGTAAAATTGTAAATTGACATATCCAATTTGACGTTTGTGAACAATGTTTACCAAGAATAATTGCATACGGTAATATGCATTATCTTCTAACTCGATGTTGCTTGAATAGAAAAATAACTTTATCCAAAACTGCATGCCTAAAGATTGTGCTTTCATATAAATATCGTGCTTTCTTATAAATATCGTGCCGACAGACAGATAGAAGTGAAATATTTCGAGTACTTTGATCTATAAACTTCCTTACTGCTCTTGCACTAGTGTGTTAATAAAGTACAATCTTACTAAAAGCACAATGCTCTTCTACAGAACTAGAACCCAATGATTTATTGTTGTTATAGTCATTACAGAATATGCTAGGGAAAATATTTAGTTATTCGCTTTCAATATTATTACTAATATATAGAACTTTAAATTAATTTTCTATCATTCTATCAAGAAATCAAACAAATAAATACAACAATAGATCATGGTTCTGACATAATTTAATATGTGACTATGAACAAGAGTTTCAGGTAAAATAACCTCATAATGATGTTATATCAAAATAAATTTAGATATGTTACTAATTATACTTTAATACTAATAAGTATTTTCGTTTTAAGTTTTATCTGAACGTTTAAACGTATACAACTTGAAACTAAATAGTATAAGGTTAAAAAAATTACATCCCTTTCGGCCGATCTTAAAAGTGAAATAGCCATTTAGTTAATGTATAAGAAAGATAACCCTAATAGATTTATAAATAATTTTAATGAAAAACATGAATAGAATGTTTGTTTGTATAACAAGGTAAGACTCAAAACTACACTTATTTTCGTAAATAAAATAACTGGTACAATGTATAAATTATGAAATATACTCATAAGAAGAAATTTTAGAATGAAGAATCCAACTGAGTAAATAAATGAAATGAATTATTTCAAAATTAATAATGAAATAAATTAAATTAAGAAATAAATTGGTTAATATAAAACAAAAATCACAGAATCTATATTACACCTCTTTGATACTTTTAGCATATTACATTTAAATTTAAATATGAACTACTAATAAAAATTTAAATTCGGTATTTAAAAAAAAATTAATTTTTTATTTATTTGATAACAAAAGTAATGAAATTCATAATCACCTACATGTTGCGTTATAGATTATGTATATTAAAAGCTATAATTAAATCCAGCTCATCCTTACAAAACCGCGGTAAACACAAATCCGCCTTTAGGATAATTACAATTCATGATGATTAGTTTTGCTTGAACTCTAGTTAGTCTTGTTAATAAATATATCTGATGTATATTTGAAACTAGGATATGTCCAAGGAAATTAATAAAAAGGCCATCCGTTAACACTGAAAAAATATGAGATCAGTAAGTCAGAACCGCCTCAGGAGTTTGGCACGGGTTGTGTCATGTTCTTCCTTCGTCGTTTTATTACACCATAGGAGAAGTAATTTTTTGTCAGTGTGTCAAGTTTCAGTATCAAATAATGTATAATGTCCTTAGAGTCAGTCCACAAAGGAATATGTCTTAATTTAGATATAGATGAAATCAGTGAGTGAGAATTGCTTAGGGAATTTGAAAGAAGTTGTTTTATTTTATAATTTTGTAATTTTATTGCACCATAGCAGAAGCAGTTTGTTCTTAAATGTCATGTTCACCGAATACCTTTACACCTTTCGCCACTTAATAACATAATGGCTTATATACGGCTTATTTATTAAGTTAGTTATAAAATAGCGATGAGGTCAGTGAGAGTGACCTCAAAAGTTTACCATGTCATTTGTGCAAGTAAAGAATGTTTCCTAATATAGTTGTAATGACAGATTAGATTATTGAGTGATAATCCTAGAATTGTGGCAGTTTGCAGAAATGTGTGTACAAAAGTAATGCTATTAACAAATTTTTATAATGACTACATATTAAGGTTATAAATATAAGTAAATATCATTATTGGGAGACCTAGTTGCTATTCCAAACGTTATGGTTACTTAGCTAAACATTGATACCAGTTTTTCAGATACGCACCTAAAATGTTTAACTTAATATTTTAAAATTAAAAACGGAATCTTATGCATTCTTTTAGCTCTCATATTTCATTAAAACTAAATATTTATTTTGTTTAAATAAATAATGTGGGCACTTCGTTTCATTTCCATGTAACTTGCTTACATATTCAATATTCCTACTAAACTATAGAGCCTGTTTTGTTCTAGGACTCAACTTATATTCAACTTTGATTAATGAGAACTTTTAATTTAACATACATTGAGGACTTGCATGTTAACTCTTATTGAAACAGCTGCAACTTTAGATTGTTGTGTATTCGATTTTCCTTATAAATTGCAATACGCATGCAAAGTATTTATGTAGTATTTGTGTAGATTATCAATAAAATTATGCATTTATAATAAAATTGTCCTCATTTAAATCCACTTTAAGACAAAAATTTGATTATATTTATTCCTAAATTTTTATAAAATTTCCATGTAATATAGCGATATTACAGTAAAAGGCTTAAATTAACACGAACATTGTGTAATTAAAATCTGGTTAAATAAGTATTCTAGAAAATTTAAAAAAATAGTTTAAAAGCGTAATAATTGGGTGATTAGCTCCAAATAGATGAAACCTTTTCAACAGTAAAATTATGTTACAAAAGTTTTTATTTCACTTATATTGCTTTAATCAAATATAATTATAGTACACTTAGACTTTTGGTTACATGGATATATAACCTAAAAGCTATTTTTATTCATTGCTATAGTGTATTTAAAAAAGAAACAATAAAACTTTTGTTCTTTTTTTTGAGCGTTATGCACGCTTGATTCTTGGTTCTTAAATACTAGTATTCAATAGCAGTATTTGTGGACTCTATTTACAACAGGTTTACTGCTTTGTTTCATTCCACCAATATTTACAGTGGATCACTTACCTCCCAAGAGAATCTATTTCCGAACGAAAGGATAACAATAACTCTATAAAGCACAAAAGGAAATTTCTCTTCGTAGTGTGGCTTTGTCGGTTATTCTATTGAAAATTGCAAAGGAAATCTCTAAGGATTTTACCAAAACCCTTCACATCTTCTATCACCTAAACGTACCACAGCTGTTAGTTTATTATATAAACATTTCATTACACCATATTAAATTGAATTATTCTAAGGCGGCCATCGTATAGTATTTTTTCAATTAAATCTATATACTCTTCTGATAACTTGTGTTACATTAATTAACCAATAGCTAGGTAATTAAATTTCTTAAAACTCGATTAATATGAGTTAATTTTAATCATTCAATTTAAATTATTTTGATTATATACTATGAATATAGCCCTATTGAGCGAATAAATAAAATATTTCGCTAATTATTTAATATTTTATTTTAAGTTCCATATAACAAAATATGAAGGCAACACATTGACCATTGCATCAAAAGTAATTATGATATAGTTATGTAAAATTGGCTGCTTACATTTTATACTGTCTGTTTCAGAGGTATATCATTTAACATCAATTGTTAACAAAGTGTTTTTATACTATTCCCAAGGTTCAGTCATACCTTTTTACGAGAAGTAGCACTTATATGATACATGCGTATGGAAAAGGACCTTTGTTCCATCTCACCGCATCGGCCGAGAAGGTAAATCTATTTGAACCCCTGTTTCCATTTTTACATCACAAAGAGCTCCTAAAAACCTTTCTTTAGAAAAATGATACATATTTATTCAATTTTTTTACGTTTATTAAATGTGGTTCACTAAAGTTAAAGCGGAAGAGTGTGCAATATGTGCTATACATCTTCGATCACGTACCTTTTATTAATTACTTAGAAATTATGTTTTTGGTGAATGCGGGTCTCAAACTTTTCTGATTGTAAATGTTCAGTTTTTTCATTAAAACATTATTGTGGATAAACGAATATTCATAAATTTACTAAGACGTATAAATAATCATAACTTTATACCACCCTATGTCATTTACAACTAGGAAAATATTTTTAACTGTCCCATATAAAATGTTTTTATTAGAGGAGGTAATATTTTAAATTTGAACATCTGGTTACTAAAACAAGTACATTGAAAGTTTTGTCAGTGAACCACCTATTTTCTTATACCCCACCGGAATATGTATTAATCTAACTTTACAACATTAAGCTATCCCGCTTTCTGAGAGATTATCGTCTCAGTATTTCTGCCAGGTCTCTGTTCCTGGTTACCGACCTGTGAGAGCCACAGGCACTCAGAGTCTTCAGCCTTCAAAACAACCTCTGACAGGTTTGACTTGACCATCAATTTATATTAATGTAAGGAAAAAACTTTTTGGCGTTACTAAATTTAAATGTGAAGAATAAATGTGCAATACAGTAATACCAGTGTGGTGTTCATACGTTCACTGCACCAACTTTAGCTAAACAGTTGCTCTTAACCACGATAGCTGTAGTAATATGTAACTAAGAGGTGCCTCACAAGTGCGTTAGCTGTTAAGCTAATTGTAACTTAAACTAGATTCATTCTCTGACTTTATAGTCACAAAAACTACTATATATATATATATATATATATATTTAAATATTATATATATCTGTGGATTAGAATAACTTTTAGTTGTTTTTACTTATCAAGGAGTGTTTAGATATTCAGCTAAGGAAATCTGCAGGCGATTATGTGTTTTATGTAGAACATTGCGTGTGAAGATTCCAGAAACTGCTAGTATTGATATAAAATATTTTACGATTTAGTGTTTTACAAAGTTCTGATATCACATAAAATTAAAAGCAATGATACACAATCGTGTAAGCTAAACATATAAAGCTGTTTCCTCTAAAACCAAATCCCTAGAGCCAGAATATTGACACTTACAACTTTGATCATTTATTGATTTAATTTTCTCCACAGTCAGACCAAAATTAGTTTCTCAAACAAGTAGCCTATGTTTAAATCGCATCTGTTAAGTTTTTATGATGTTCATGCTAATGTTCAGTAAGAAGGAACATCACACACTTCGGGGAGTTAGGATTAATACACTTCATACTTCAAGCGAGTTTTGATATGTTATTATTATGGAAGTTGAGAATCATATCAGTAGTGTACTTGCGAGTGAAGTTTATTCAATAAGATTCATTTTCTAACAAACTTTATCACCTTAATATTTGCTATAGATCACATTCCTTGAACTTATAACTGCTATAGAACTAATGTGGTAAGTAAAGTCAACATATTTATAAGTCTATTGATGAAACAATATTTAAGAATCCTTTTAGATGTTTACTGATTATATAATTTCGTTTGGAAGTTATTACTTTTAAGAAATACTTTGTTAAGTTGTTATGGTTTTGTCGCATAAAATAACTAGAAATTATTCACTCAGGATCTAGCCAATATACGTGTTTGGAATGTTTCATACACCACCGTTGAGGATGTCGTTCACTGACTGTCACGTACGAAAAACATACCACGAGCCACAAGGGAACCATGGATTTACCAAAGAGTAAAAGTCATTATGAACCTATCCTGAAATAAACGGGTTCTCTGTATGTTTTTAGAACATTTGTATGAACGCCACTACAGTTTATTTCCATATTTCTTTCGGGCTGGGAGCAAACCATTGCTGCAATTTTAAGTAACCTTACCAAAATTATATGTTAGGCCTCACAATAGTATGGTCTAAAATATTTTGAAATTTAACTTATATTTAAATTCTCTGTTTTTGCTTTTTATGGTTATAAATAGGAAAGGCAGTCAAGGAACTGACCAATAGAAATTACTATTTCTAATAACGAATTGTGAATATATATGTCTTGGAATATACGTTTGCTCATTATTTAATAGTTATTTTTATATTTAAAATAATGTGAGATTGACATATTATTTAACATAAGACAGTTTCATATTTTCTATTAATTTATGCATATTTTTTAAATTTTCATATTTAAAATGATCACTGACATCCAAATATTAAAGTAATTAATATTTATACATTTTCACAATCATTGTTTATATTGGTTTCCACAATTTGATAACTATTAATTTCACTACAATCTTTCATTTCAGATATAATTACGTCAGTTTTATTTTTATTGTATTCTAAAAATGAAATTATAGGTTTATTAACTAAAATAATAAATAAAAAGTCTGGAATTAAAATCTTATATATTTAATTTCCAAGATGCTCTCTGGACAAACAGGCTAGCGAAAAGAGAATTAATGGCCATCTTACTGAGTGGTAGACTTCAATGATACTTTGTCAAATTCCATACATAGACATGTTCCTTTATCTGACATACTGTTTGTTTATCTAGAAATGAAGTGCAATGCAACAGTTTAAGTCTTGGGATATCCTGTGAATATTAATGCTATATAAAGGCTCATCTACATGTTTCATAAAAAATAGATTCTATTTATGTCCATAACTTAATTATTTCTTAATATATCTAGTACAAAACAAACACACATGCATATAAGCGAATACAGACGGAAGAAGCCAGAACTCTTTGTGATACTTAAGCTCAATATTTTATGTTGCTATTTTTTAATCTCAACTCATTCTCAAAATATAACCCTGATATATAGGCTTTTGTAATACTAAGTCTATGTAATGGAGGGATATGCATCGTCATTGGACTCTGTTTTGTTTATATAATTAAAAGTATACAACGGAGTACCCAAAGATTCATTATATAGCAACGGAAATCTTACCAACCAATTCACAAAATATCACGCGCTTGAATGTAATATGAAAAAACTCAATCTGTTTACATATTTGGTTGTTTTATGTTTTTTGTTTTGTTTCCATTATATATTTGTTTCCCACAAGACCTATACTGAATAACTCTTACGTCAATCATAATGAGTAATATACACGATGGTGTTATCATTGAGTACAATGGTGATTGTACTCAATGTTCCTTTCATGGAAATGAACCTTCATGCCAAGTCTATATATAGTACTGCTTGTTTTAGATATCCATAGACCATCACACCACATTTTATATATTAACTTAAAGTAATTACGTTATTTTTCATAAAGTAATATTGAAATACTGTGTTAAATAATAACATTTATTAAATGGATTTTGATGTACTCAATTTAAATGCATTATATCATAAGCAGACAAAAGAGTAATAAGAATTGTTATAAATATAATTAAATACAAGAAAACTTCCTAGTTATAATCATAGAAAATTCTCACAACACTGTATTTCTTTTGTTTCTTAACGGATATTTTAATTAAATTAATTAAATAGCTGTAATATGAAAAAGGCAATATTTAATTATTGGCTTGTTCAAGCTCATCGTCCATACTTCAGTTTCATTTTAAAGTTAAGTGAATTTATTTATACCATAACCAATATTAGTGAAAAATAAATGCAATGCAAAAGTAATTTTCAAATGAAAAATAAAACTCTTATGAAGTTAGTCAGCGAGGTATTATAAAGGATATATCACTTGATTGAGGATTATGGGAAACGAAAACATAATCTCTCCAGATAGATCCTCAGCCTGTAACGTCATTCCATTTTGGTAAATAAATACGTTATAGGTTACCCCGTTTATTTATTCTTTGTAAATTTATTATCTGTATGAAGTTATAATGTCTCCTTGTAAATTTTCTAAACATTTGAATGTTACAACTTTCCTTTTTAAACATGAAGGGAAATAATTCACTTTTTATACCTCTCAACATGAAATTAATTTGCTCATTAAAGTAACTATGGTTTAGTTAGTAAATTTTAAACTATTTACTAACAATTTTTAATGCTTTCACTGCGGAAAGAATTTTGGTATTCCGTAAAAAAGTCCAATTGAAATGCTGTTTTCATATAAATTACCACCCGGGGGACATGTGTAAGATATCATTCCTAGTAGTTTTGAAGATTATAAAGTAATGATAGTGAGTAATAGGTACATTTTAAGTATGTGCATTCGTGAAGCTAAATATTATTATGACAAGTTCATAGCATTCAATTATGTTTCTGAATATTTAATTAGACAGATATGGAAAGATTAATACCGAGTAATTTTTTTCATAATTACCTATTATGTTGGGTAACTAGTATAGTAAATTTGTAACTATTAATTAATATAAGGTGCAGTTGAATAAAAGAATGTTTAATTTTATTTAGGGTTCATTGGTTAATTTACATGATAAGTTATTATTTCTTAAATTAATTATTTGAATAATTATGCGCTTTAAAATAATATGATGTTTTATATTTTTATAGCTAAAAATAAAACATTACTGTCTAGGTATGAAGGTAGTGATATTTTAAATTTTAACATAAGATCCATCTTTGCTGTACCAAATTTAATGTAAATGTTAGGAAGTATCGATTCCTTATTGTTCTGTGTATGTGTTATAGTAACCGATGTAATCAATAACTTAACTAATTAGATAAACATATGTAAGAGATTGAATGTAACTGCTCTTGACCAACTCTAATCCAAATCCTAAATGAATAAATGTTTGGTATTTATGGAAATAGAAAGAAACTTCACTTTAGGATATGTCATGTTATTTACAATGGTATAATGAATTGTGACAAATTCACGAGCAGTTGTGTTAACAGCGTGTCTCGTAACATGCTGGCCTGACATTTCCTATGGGAATAAAATGTGGTTATCAATCATTGATATTCGAGAGTCATGTATACAATACTCTAGTAACCATAACTTATACCTTATATTCACGCACTAGAGCAATATCTGACATCATCGTCCAGCTATTGTCGTTTTAGCCATTATAAACAATTCTTACCATTTCTAACATTCTCTTTCTTAGAAGAAATTTCAGTGACATCACTTCTCGGTAATGACTGTTTAATTAACTACCAGAAAAATTAAAATTAGAACGTACATGTTACTTTGCTTTAGGAGAGAAATTTATGAGATATTTTCTTAGTAAAACTGTTGTTTAGTCAAACTTACCTTTAGGACGTACAAAAGGGAATACACTAAATTGCAAAATATTGATAAAAATATTCATTCAGAGATGATTATTCAACCCTTTCAAATCCACATTTATCAATGACTGTACCAATGTACAAGTGAAAGTTTTTCACAAGAGATAAACTGGTAGATCGTTGTTTAGGAAAACCCATTTTAGGCATTCCCATAAAACTTACATACAAACCTATTGCTTCTTATTTATATAATAAATATATTTTAGCAAAGCATAAAAGCGCAAGTATTACGAAGCTTTGATTATAAAAATTAGGTATAATATTGTAATAAAAATAAGTTTCATATGCAGTGCGTATTGTGAAGAGACCGGATAATTATTCTAAAAGAGACATTCATTTCCATTTGTAAAACGAATGTAAAAACGCGAAATTACAAAGAAATATTTCTCTAATTTTAATTGCAAGTCTGTGTGTCATTAAACATTCTTCACAGCAAAGGCTTCAACAACAAAAACATTCCACTTTTGACAATCTGCAAGGACGCAATTTAAAGAAAACTTTGATGTATTTTATTTCCATTGTTTTTGTTTAGTATTTTATACAAGAGTGATATGGCTGAAATTATTACAGTTTGTTTACAATCATGATGCATTCTATTTCACTTTTAATTATTTAAAACTCTGTTTATGGATTATTAAAAAAAATACAAATCCAAAATATGGAATATTATATAATAGCTGTGGTATTTCTTAATATTCTCCAAGTTGAGTGTTACTGTTAACATAATTCCTACTCTTATTTTCAACAACAAAAACATACGAACCACATGCTTCTCCACGAGGCTAATGTCCTGTAGAAATAACAGTAATGTATTTTGCTAAGTACAAATTCAAGGAAAAGTTAAAGTGACATATTTGACTTTAGCCAGTTAGAAGTCTCCCAAATTATCTAATGTATTCAAGTGATTGTATATAACATTTTATTTATAGCTGATAGTTTTAATTATTTAAAGTTAAAATGTATTACCAGAGTATAGAAAGAAATCGTCTGTTACATTTATCTCCTTGGATCCCTTCTATATCGACTCGTCGTTAAAACTAGTGATATTGAGATAGATTTTTTCTTAAGAGAAATGCTTATATAAAATTTTATGAAACACTAATTTCTGTTGAAATTTTAATGTGTTAACCCCATTAGCCGTTGACTATAAGCCGTACCGTATGTGGCATCACTAATTAAGCGATTAAGCTTAGTTGGTTCTCGGGATGTGGCGGATAGACATAGTAAACATGTTGCTACCGTCTTCGATGTGTTAACACATTGCAGTATCCTGATTGGATCGTACTGTATAATTAAGAAGCTTTGCAGTCCTGGCGTTTTACGAAGGTAAATACATTAGTAATCACTATAGCATTATCAATTTCATTCATTGGTCACATCTGGAAGAAAAGTATTTACAGATCGCCCCCACGCACTGCCATAGATGGATAAGTAGACTAATGAGGAGGTTAACGTCCACACTGCATGAAGTGCAAAGTGCGTGGACGAACTCTACAAAACTTCAGAGATCATCTTCAGCAATAAGATTCTACTAGTAATCGTCATATAAGGACATTATTGTCATAATTTTACAAATATAAATATTTTTACTAATTATATCTAAAATATGGATTGCTTTTGTTTAGCCTTCATTTTCTTATAGCTCTTTAAAACTAATAATTGTAGTTGGTGCTGCTGCACCCTTTTATAGTACCTGAACCTAATTTTTCATTTAGACATTACAGTTTAGCTTGCGTTATAACGAGCCCAAAATGAAAGCAATTCGAGGTCTGGAAGAACACACAAAGTTAAAATAGAAGTATTTTCCTTCTATACACTTCTTGTTTGTCAGTTCTTTATGCAAACATAAACCTATATTACACTTATTAAAAACCTAATATTAAATTTTTTTTTAATTTCCATAAACAAATTTAGTGTCTAAAATTTTTTTTAATTTGAAACTACGATCATATATGATCACCTATAAAGCGTTTTAAGGATCTAGTTAATTTTATCATCTTCTCTGGACAACTCCCAAACCTTGCCTTTTGACACGGAATAGATGCTTTCAGTAAACACAGCGATTCAACTTCCCCTATAACCTTTCTCGTTTCTTTATCCACTTAGGACAAGAAGATGAAAAACTCGTAATTGTACATAGTTTTAAAAGTACCTTTGCGCTTGCTTCCGGAGTAATAGGAGTTTCATGATGGATAAGGTTTGGGATTGTAGCCGTTTTCTATAGTGATCCATATCAAGGAATAACGGACTTTATATCTCAGTCCTGCGACCGTTGTCGATCGACGGACTAGCTCTTTTTCAGCCTCATTCAAATGAAGTAGAAAAGAGCATTCCCTTAGAGGAACCCCAAGTAGAGGACAGCAACAGCCTTAAAACTATGGGAACCCCACCCACTTCATATTCCACAGTAGACTAAACCTCTCAACCAGCCTATCTCAATGTCTTCACATTTTTCGTTACTTATTAGTACCTCCTGGATTACATAGAGTTGCCCAAATAATAGTGGCACACCTTTTGTTTTACTATGATTAAGTTTAGTTTGGACGTATAACCCGTATATAATTAACGTCCTGGGATTTCCGCAGAGATTGAAAACGTAAGACTTTGGAACAATACATTTGGAAAATTTGCGGATAAATACTTCTATATTTTTAATATCAAGAATCCCTAATAATCTTCATAACTTAGGTTGGGAATTCAATTATAAAATTATTGTTCCCAAGTAAAGCTAATTAGAGTTTCAGACGTATCATTCTAAAATATGGGTTTTTGGGAATAGTCATCGACATTCCCAAATAACTTTAAAAATGTAAACATTTGATAATTAGTTATAGTTGCAGTTACCATTCGAGATAATTTAGCATCAAAATAGGCTACACGATGACTTTCTTAGGCTACTAGATGCGTAATAGCTTTTGAAAAAAGTATTGTTTTTCGGATTACATTTTGAAATTTTCATTGCCAGTAAACGAGCACAAGTAGACGGAATCATCATTTAAAGTGTGGATAAGTGAAAAAAGGTAGCATTGGAATACAAACTAGGTAAGGAAAAAATAAAAAAGTAGTAATAGTTCCATATTAAGTTTGTAATACAGTACATAACTCTGTGGCCTTATGGTTAAATAAGGCTTTTTGGGATAGGTATATGATTCTTTGGACTATTCAGTACATTATAGTAACCTTTTTCCAGTTAATTATATAATTTCAAGATATATATTGTTGAACAGATTAGATTTTGAAATTTACTTTCCCGGTAGATGCACAAAAATTACATAACGTGAGCATAAGTGTATTCTAGTGAGTGATTGTATCCATATAAAGTTTAAAATACTTAGGCACGTGTTTTACAGTTTATTTATAAATATTGTATGATATTTTACATTTTACAAGAGCGGAAGAGTAAATAAATATTTAAGAGGGACGTTAAACTCAGGACTGTTACTACCAAACAAATATGAAAGCAGGAGTCTGAATATCGCGAAGTAGAACAGATCTGTTTAGAGTTAAAAACGCAAAATGTGTTTACAAGGCGAGGCGCGATCACACTAAACCAACATTCACTGTCAGGAAGTGAAAGCTTTGTTATTCTGTTCGAGAGTTTTTGCGGCAGTAAATCACTGATATTTGCCTCCGTGATGTCTCAATAAGTAGAAACTTAGCAATATTTCGCAGTACTTTTAGTAACTCGAGGTATTTATATAGTATACATTTGTAGCAAACTAGTTATGTTTTAGGACAACGGCATTTCTAGAAAACGAAAAAACAATTATGACTTGTTTAATTTTATTAACAATTCAAAGCAATGAACATGGGCTTAAATTCGAAATTAAATAATTTGTTAATGCAAGATTAGTAATTAAATTTAAAGTAAAATAACATTAATTCACAACTTTTAAATCTATCTACGTAACAAATAACACTCCAGAAAGGTAGGCTAGTCGGGGCAAACCATTAACAATTGACTTACAAAATGTCAAATAAATTCGTTCATAAATTAAAAACATATTTTATTATTTTTAATAGAAGAGACGATATACTTGTACTATTGTACGTATATACGCCAAAAATTAAAACAGTCATTTAAGTCATTATGCATACTTGTGCCAAATTATAACTTTCTTTGATTTCAGGAAGGTGGAGCTTTAGTGATGGGTGTGAGATTGAGTGAGTGCTTATGCAATATAATTGGATTTTGTGAGGATGATAACTAATGTAATGTTTAATAGATAAAGACTAAATATGGTATAGAGGTAATATTTGCACATAGTTTTGATGAGTTTGTTAGCCAATCTTAACGAATAACAAAATCAATTTCAACTTGTATAATTTCCAACTTTAATTCAAAATCAAATTTTAAAACATAGTAAGTAATTATAAACACCTTAAATTCTTTTGATATATTTTAAGGTTTAATAATAGTGGCGATTCAGTCTTTTGAAAATAAATGTGTACGTATTTGCCATTTTATATAAAGAGTGTTGCGTAGTTATCAAGATACTTATATTTTTACGTTTATATATTATAGTTAATAAGATTTTTAGATAGAGGGTGTAGAAAAATTTAAGCAGTATACAACATTGCGGTATTATTTTGAACCCTATTATTACCGTTCACACTAAACTTGTTAAAGAGGCAGTATTTATTCATAGCTTGTATGAGGTCGTTAGCCCGTAATAAATAATAATATATTTTAAGATGGCGGAATTAGAATTTATTTCAAAGTTTAACTTAACTATTTCTCAGTATAGAATAAAAAAAATAAACTTTTAACAAGTAATAACCACTTACAGAACAACTCTTATGCCTTCACCTTTTTCGAAGTCAATAGGTTTCCAGATGGTGGCTGTACAAATTTTGGAAAGGAATACTTATTATATAAAATATTATAGAATCTATGAGAGAGAAAAATGTTTCATAATTATCAAAACGTGTGAAATAATGTATTTTCCTACGAGTTATTTTATATATCTAAGTGTTTGTAATATCAGCCGTCCAAAAATTTAGAGTAGTGAAGAACATTTGAAAAACACAATGAGTGTTGTACTTATCAATAGATTTCGACGAAACTTGGTACAGAGATTGTGTTTCCATTTTAGATAGGGTATATTATTGAATTATTGAATATAATAAGAATTATTAAGTAAATAAAACCTTCAGAGAAGTATTTTTAAATTTAGATTAGATAAAATTAGATAGAATACGTGACCCCACGTAAGTTACTAGGTTATGTTCTTTATTTAAGAAGATACAAATGCTAAACTTAGCCTAAGCATATATTTCTAACACTAAAAATCTCATACATTATTATTAATAAGCATGTTTTATAATTTCATTACGTTTTGTGTAATTATATTTTGAGAGCAATTATGTAACGAAAATGTACTTAAGACGCAAAGTGTGGAATGAGATATGGTAGAATGAACGAAGTTAGGGTTTAAATGGTTTTGATTCAAATTACAGTATGTCACGTGTTCTGGCAAACGTTGGTCTGCCTTTGTTGTTTATGACAATCAATTAATATTCCAACCCCAAATCACAACAATCTGTGCAGTAAACTTTTGATTTTATGTTCGGCTAGCATTGTGTATTCGATTGTGTTTTAATATTTTTATCAATATTATCTATATTAATTGCAAATAAAAATCAAATCTAATATCCTTTCGTCAATATGTAAGAGAATGTGTATGCCGTCGATCTTAAAACTAATGTTCAAAGGCCAACATAATTATTTCGATAACTTTTTCGTATAATTTAGCTTCAAAATGGTTTATAAAAAAAAAAATTTAAATAAACAGAAATGATAGAAGTAAGAATGTGAATATAATAGTAGATGAACCGACATGAGATATGGAAATTCCCCTGTTGTATTGCTATAACGGAAAAATCGGAAACCATTTGTTAGCCATCATAGCTCTCTGTCACAGAATCTATACAACAAACGCTTGATTTCTCCGTACACTGGAGTACAGTGGTTTGTTTCCTAATTTACAGTATATTCAACACGCAAGGATAAATACGATTGAAGAGCATAGAAATTGCATCATTAATAATTAATCTGAAATCATGGGCGAAGCCTGTTTCGAAAATTTATGCTGGTAATTTACATAGTTTTTTGTATGATGCCTTGATTAATTTTTTTTGGGGGAAATGAGGTTTGAAGGAGGAACTATAATAGCTTCATCTTCATTCATGCATGATAATCTTTCTAAATATTTCCATTTTATCCTATTTTACCTTAATTAACTTTTATTTGTGTATGTCCTACACGTGTTTGGAGTTGAAAATACAATTCAAAGTTCCTTTCTTACCACTTGCTCTGAATAGGACATTGGAAAGGTAATAATAATCTTAAAGGTACATTTCCAGAGTTTATAAATTGGCTGCTGCATAATATTTAACTCATAATCAGTGGAATGGAAACGATGTTATAATAAATTTATCACACTGAGCATCCTGTATATCAAATTATAGTTAATGAAGAATATCGAGCTTTCTACAAGAGAAATATTTTCAATAACTAAAAATTTTTCTTTTTTACAGCTTTTTTATAAAATTGTAATCTTTCCTATAATATATGTTGTAGGAATATGTTGCTGTCTTAATGTGGAAATATTAATATAATAGTCGTAAGACTCTATTCCAGTAGCTGTGATTGCATTCTTGAATAACACAGTAAAGTTTAGGACATAAAACACTTTCAAAAACATTCCACAGGCATGTATACAAACTCTCACACAAGTAATAAAGTATTGGTTATGTTTTGAACATTTTTGATAAGACAGAGTTTGAAGTTTAAATTATTTTTGTATAGGGATTTGCAAGTAAGAATTAAAATTCCTCTTTTCTAAATGTTATACCATATTTTGTTCTATTCCTCTCCTCCTTTGAAACATTTCCTTTTTTACTACTTTTATTTTTTACAGTTCTTGCCTTACACAGCGTATGGCTATAGAGATTTAATTTAGCAGAGCGTCAGATGTTAGTAGAACTAAAATAAAAATTATTTTAAAATTGTAAGACAATGCCTTTTAAATTGATGAGATTCCCGCAGTTGTAGATGTCACAAAACATTCGTACTCTCACTTGCTGGAACATCATACATCAGAACTAATGGATTGCTACCCGCAGCATCTTGACATCTCTGAGGCCTGTTCTTATCTGCTCTCCGGTCCCATCAAGCTGATGGCTACAAGTTTATAAATTATTCAACAGTTACCGACGCAGTTTAATTCGTATTAGTAGTGTTTCAAAATAATATGCCTACTATTAAACTGTCAAATTGTACCGCAAATTGATAACATTTTATATTGTTTATAACTAAACTGAATTTATATTGAATAACTAGCTGTAGAAATTATACTGTTTTATTTTAGAGGGAATATAAAAATTGTACTATGTTAAAATGATCGAATAGTAAACTGTAATTTATTTTAAAAAAACCCATAACATGACGAACAAGAACCTAAAAATAGAAAAGGAACTTACATATTTTAAAAACGTTTACAAAGAATTGTATATGTTTCTGTAGGAAAACATTCTAAACAATGAGATATAAAGAAAAGAAGACATTCAACTGCACTAAGTTAATATTTTATTTGTTTTAAAGAGTTATACTCGTATGACGTACAATACAAAATTTCCACTAAGATATAGACAATTAGTCCCTGTATAAGAGCTACAATGTAATACTATATTGTAAATTGCAGTTTAGTAATAAAGTAAAGATTTAAATTAAAAAGTAAAAATTCAATTTAAAGAATCGGTAACAATATTAGACTTGGGGGCAATCTTCCGTTAATTATAGCCTCTACATCTCCGGAACTATATTTAAACACTGTTGTTAAATCTAACTCAATGAAAAAAATGAATAAAAAACGTAGTTTATTACAAGGAAGATTAAATTTGTAGATTTTTTTTCATTGGGCACGAAACTTCATTTCTACATAAACAAGAAGGAGCTTATGGTGCATGGTCAACCATGGACTTTGACTCAGCGTCGGTAGAGCCTATTACTCAGGAGGCTGACACGATATTTTTCGGATTTCTTCGGACTGCTTGGGGATCTAAGCATTTTTTTCTGTATTATTGCTTCTCTGAGCAAGGTCCGCAAGGATATATCAAGATTTGAATGAGGATATTGACTTGAAATTTTGCATGCAACCTTATGCGACACATGGTATGGCGCACCCCTACCTTGTTTATCGATTATTGTCATTGTACTGATATAAATACGTATTAAGTAAAATCTTTATATAAAATAATAAACAATTAGGATTTAAAATAATTCTGCAAGGGTTCAAATTATCGAAAATTTTATATTAGCATTTTGTGTTTTTATTTACTCTTTAGTAGTGTAGTGCAATTTAGTCATATCGCTTAAAATTAAAACAGATTGTAATGACTTTAAGAACCATAGAAGTTTAACTTTAACAACCTTAAAAGTGTTTATTTTATTAGTAATGTTATGATTTAGTTATTGAAACTTTTTATGTTTTTTTTTACTTTTTATCAGTACAAAACTCGGTAGATTGTTACATTAAATTATAACACATTCCTAGCAAGCATGTTTTAAATAAATTTACGGAATTTTATTTGTATTATTACTACACAGGAATATTTTGGTTTATCCTGTCCTCCATGCATTGCGTGGAAATTGAAAAAAGCAGTATGCCAATTATCATTACAATTGTAAGTGGGTTAACGCTACATCAGTAGTTGGCTTAGCTTAATTGAGTGAAGTATAAAATAGTAAGTAAAAAAAGACATTTTGCACCTATGAAATTGCTTTAAAAACGTAAAGTAAGTAAAATAATAGTTTTGATAATAGACGATGATGCGGAGTTATTTTCTTTAAAAGGTTTAACTATTTTATATAAGAATTATCAACATACTATCATATGTTACAATACGTATGTACCATACAGCTGGTTATGAGTTAATGAACACACCAATTCATAGACAACTGTGCGTCATTTACAAGTGTGTCATAGAAGCGTAACCTTGTATGAATTAATTCCGAGTTTCTCTCAATGCAATCAGAGACACTTTATAGTTATTATATTTCGTTATTGATTTAAAAAATTTTTAGTAAACCCTTACACTCAATTTTGAAGCTCGCTCTAAGACTGGCCTGCGTTAGGAGTGAAGCTAGGCCTACGCTTCACCCAATACTTGGGTGATGATGACTCAAAGGGTTTTGCAGCGGTTCTGGAGAGTAAGCCATATGGTGATAATGTTAGTATATGTAAGTTAGAATGTGTTGGACACGTACAGAAACGTGTAGGCACCAGATTGCGGAAGTTGAAAGAAAATAAAGGCGTGAAATTGAGCGATGGTAAGTTATTGGCAGGAAAAGGAAGACTAACAGATGAAGAGATAGACCAGTTGCAAAGGTACTATAGCCTTGCCATTAGGAAAAATACAGAAAGCGTTGAGGCTTTGCAAAAAGTGATATGGGCCACCTTTTACCATAAATTGTCTTCTGACGAGAAGCCTCAGCACCAGCTGTGTCCTAATGATAGCAAAACACCATAGTCAGTACGATAAGCAGAAACAAACAGTAGAAGCCTACAGCCACAAACACTCTTTGCCAGATGCTGTCATGGATTTGATCAAACCTGTTTTTTAGAGATTTATCAAATCCAAATCTTTTGAAACGGTGCTTACACGGGAAAACTCAGAACCCGAACGATAGTCTGAATGGTGTTATTTGGCACAGATTGCCAAAAAAACTATTTTTTGTAGGACTAAATGTAATTAAATTAGGTGCAACTGATGCTGTCATGTGCTTCAATGAGGGATCCATAGCCAAAACTAATGTCCTCAAACTCAACGGGCTTTCAACCCGGAAAGTTTATGGTCGAAGGCCTACGGAACATTGCTAGCGAAAGGATAAAAAGAGCCAATATAGAAGTAAGAGAGGAAAACAAGAAGTAGAGAGTAAGAAGGAGGTATTTTAAGAAGAAACGAGAAAAGAGTGAAAGTGCTGATTACTGTCCTGGTGGGTTTTAGAAGTAGTGTTTAGATTTTTTGACTTTAAAACTCAATTTCCCGAAACCTGTGTTTTTTTAAACTTAGGTACCATTATTTCAAAAACTATTCAACGTATCATCTTCAAATTTTGTACATAACTTCTCCATACTATGGTGAGTAATGTCATGCATTGTTGTTAGATTTTAACCAATATAGGCTATAATAAAAAATATATAACTTTTTCACTGGTCATTAATTTTTTTAAGTAATGTTTAGTTTTGTTTTATATAATTTGAACAATTTATGCAATAAAATTCAAATTGCATGAAATTATGCCTTAAGTAATAAAAATCACCCACCAAAAAATTTCAAGACTGTATCTTTAATACTTTTCAGTTAAACGGTACCTATGTGTCGTTAAGTTTCTCCATATAAATAGCATGGGAGGAGCCTTCGCGACTGGCTCCCCTTAAGATTCTTCATTCTTAGAGATATCTTGCAGACAGCCAGACATAAAATTAAACCTTTTCACCATCTCACTATTAGGCTTCGCTGAAACCCAGCCAGTAAGTTTAATAAATACATTCACAGTATATCACGAGTTTATATTTGAACATATTCATCGCAATTTTTATCCCTGCAGATGGATGTGGATTTTAAATATCAACAGTCGAGTATGTGAGAGTCAGATTTCAGACACTGTACTGAGGCGAAAATTGAAGTGTAGTTTATATCACAAATTTAGTGATTTTCCCGAGGATCAAAGGTAACGTAACTTCTTGTTTTATAGAGACAGATCCTTACCCATAAAATACAGGACACCCATAAAATACAGACACACGGAGTTATATTCACATTAGGTATTCTATAGGAAATAATTGGTTTAACCTTTTTTCTTTATATCAATTACTAACGAATTTTTAATTTTTTGGTCAACCCAACTAATAACAATATATTCACATCGTTTATAAGTAACGTAACCTGTAATACCCTATTACTGTATAACATTATTTATATTAATAATATGAGTTTTGTCTGTCACATATTGCTAGCTGTAAGCTGAAGTGTCTGTAAAAAGAAAAAGTTTAAATATGATAATGTTTTTTCTGGCTATTACTAGTTGTTCTGATCAATACAGTGATAGTTCATGATTGTTAATTATAACTTGGAACTTGGTTTATTTAGGCAAGAAACCTATTATTATGGATTATTTATCTGCTTTAGCGTTTTACTGCCACATTTATAAACGAACTACCAGTTACCCGCTGTTTCGCACGTGCTTCATAGACTTTACAGGTATTGAGCACTTCTGGTTTGTGAGAATTATATTTTTAACACCAAAGTTGAGTTTGCCTTGTTCCTCGATTATGAAATCTGTCAAAAATAGTATTTTTTATGACCTTGTAATTTACCCCGTTATTATTTTTTTAATTCAATCGTTTATTTTGCCTTGTTTCCCGATCAATAAAATATATAAATCTGTACGTGAGTTCATCTGAAAACCCTAGTATCTCTCAAAACACAATTGAAGTAGATTATATAAAATTCTTAAAACTGTTGGTAGAAGTTATATAGTAACTTTTCCTATTATCTAATACTTGATATATGCTAAATATTTACGGACAATAGGTAATTTTTACTAAAAAATTTCAATTTCTTATTTGAAACTTCGGGTAGTCTGTGCTCAACAGCGGTTACAGAAAATGTTTGTAGTAAGAGGTGTTGTTGTATCAAGTTGCTCTATGCTTTTTACTATTATTGTTCGCAAATCTACATAGTGTATATTAATTAAAAACATGGTCTGGCTGTAAAGAAACAGTGTAAACACAGAACAAGTAATTTATTTGCGAGGCTCTTTTTTCAACTAATATTTCGCAACTTTAGAGACCAGCATGGGATTTTTGCTTTTTAGGCACCAGTGAGGAATAGTCCAGAGAGATTTAAAACATGAAAAAGGTTTATATTTATACCAGGTACGTATATTTAAATTTCAGCACGATTGGTTGATTATATTACTAGTAAAAACAAAAGAAACAAATAAAACTATAAAACAATTCAACACCGTGATTTACTCAACCATGTTAGTGTTTAGTAGGATTTTGTATGTTAAACACCAATTTCCTTTATTTAAAGACATTGAATTCTCTTACACAGTTAGAAAAAAAAATTAATAGCTTTTGGTCACGTTATTTTACACACCAGCAAAACCTGAGAAATAGTGACATGTAGACAAAGTTGAAATACTACGTCTAAAAAAGTTACTCATTTAAGATTACGTTAAGAAGAAAAAAATAACTGCTCAATACAAAATGGATCTAATGAAACTTTTCCACTTCACTTCCAAATCCATTATTTACATACTAAACAACGTTAGTACTTACATTTAAATATTAAAAAAGTACATTAAAGTGTTATTACACTAATATACTCAGTACATTATTTTAATAATGTTACAGTCATATTGTAAATAATCGTTTAAAAACATTTTTATATCTATAAGTTTCTTGAAATTCATTAATGGAAGATACTGAATATTATATGATTAACTACTGACATCATATTACATTTTTAAATCGGACTGTACTCCCGTCAAATTGTGTTCTGTCACAGACAGCACCAAATCTGTTGTGTTCAATGAAATAGTTTAAAAGTATTGAGCTCTCCATTTAGACCCGTGTACAACTTAAGCAAAGTAAGCTAATCCAATTTATCAGTCAATAGTCAATTAGTACATGTGTTAGTTTGTGGGGCAACTATTTTAACTAATATGTAAGGTTTTCCAGCGACCGCCGCGTCTCAAATTGTAAACACAATTTAAGTTTTAAAATTGTGTGATACTAAGAAGAAATATATTTTAAACTGAAAGTTTAAATAGTATACACCTGACTGTACAGCTGAGTTCAAGGGTGGTAGGTAGCAATATCATGATTGACCGAAGTTAAACCAATCATCAACCAGTATGTTAATGGTAATCATGACGTTTTATATGGGGCTTTTAGAAAATGTATGGTATATTCTTTGTTGGTATTAGTTTCTTGTTTCTTTCGTTGGATAAGGTTATAGAATATTTGTTATACTTTTATTTTGCAACAACTGTCCGCTATAAACATATCTTTTCGTGTCATATGTTTAATGTACTCATTTACTCGTGTAGGTATTAAACATCTTGTTTCTAGCGTGACATAGAGTGAAAACGTAGGCTAAGAATTTACATAGTAGAAATAAGTAATTTTTGACTGGTATCAAACAGTACTTGATTCCTTTACCTAAACTTTACTTCTCGGAAATTATTCAAAAAAAGATTATTTATATTGTTTTATCAGTTTCTTATATATTAGGAAGATAGGCGCAGTGGATATACAGTTAAAATAATGGATATTAAATAGTGTATAAATAGGACCCACAAAACCTGAACTACATGGTGTTTTTTCAGCTGTGTTGAATGTATTTTGAAAACTACTAATTTCACACACAAAACAAAATATTTCATTTTTTGACGTTTTTTTATCATAAATCTATAAATATTCAGCCCCAATACCCGAATATACGTACCTATTATAAGAATCAGGAATATAGACCTTAATTCAATTCTTGTATCAAATCTAAAAGAGACAGTATAGTGTTATAAGTGTTTCACAAAAGTAATATGTGCAGGATAAAAACCTTATTACGTACTATATGAGATACATTTTATGGTTGACACTGCTGGCATATTTTTTTCATACTTAATTACGTCATGGTCAGACATGTTTAGTTATCATTTAAATTATCAAAAAAGGTAAAATGAAATAAATTTAAAAGTAAAGATATTAATTCAAAATTCATACATCGTATGAGGTAGACACATTAGGATCATTATATAAACCGCAGTTAAAAATTCTTATAACATTATAGTACTCGTACTATATCCTCGTATATTATGAACGATATAGGATATGAAATTTGATATTAATGATACGATATTTCACCTTATAGTTTTTTTATAATTTTTATTAAATTAGTTAAAGTTATATTGGAGATTAAATATTAAATCTTACCAGTGTAGCTATTATTCTAAATATTTTTTTGCATTCTATAGAAGATTATAGCTTGCATACTCATTTATTGCATATTTATTTTCAAATGACATATACATTAAACTAACTTTTACGTAACACATTATTGAACGTAAAAGAATTAAAAATTAAAATGTGAATGGAATAATTAATTTTAGGAAATTACATTGTTATCTTATTTTAGAGATTAACATTCAAACCAATGTCAGCCAACGAAATTTTGAATTTTCGACTGTAACCACACGAGGCTCATTAATATGGAGGGGTGCGGTAAACACGTGACAGCTTGTTACATAATTACACTTGGCAATAATTAGTTATGTCCACATGTTTAAATGAAAATGTACCACAAGAATGTTGCGTCAACCTCAATTTGTTAGAGCTTGATTAGTTCAGGATGATGGAGAATTAATTCAATTCAAGAGCTTACACCAATTTAAGAGCCGATCTAACTTTTGCTAATGCAGTTGTTATATAATAGGATATATCGTACATAAATAGTTTTAAATATTATAAACTAATTTATGGGTAGATAATGTATCTAAACCAATATTGGTTGATTATGTAAAAATCCAATGGAATAATTTGAACTATAATAAATTAAAATCCGTTGAATTCTTTGACGTGTATTTTCTAAACATAAACTAGTTATTTGTAAGTATGGCACGTACATGCGGGAATTCGTATCAGAGGTATACATTTTTTGTTGTTATATCTGTATGTATGTATATAACCTCGTTCTGACAGTTTTGAGCACATCAGCAAAGGTGTCAAGCGGTGAAAATGTCGACGCGAACTTTGAGCTTATCTTGTTTTACCTTGCCCGTGTTAAATATTACTAGCGAAAAACTAATCCCTCAATAAGGTTTCAAGAATAACTATACGTAAATCACTCTACTATTTTATTAATTCACACTCTGCTCCTTCCATTGAATGAAAAAAACAGTACAAAAAATATGTTTAAAATACAGGTCTTCTTATTAAAAATAAGAAACAATATTCAAATAAGTTACGTACTAAGTTTTACGAAGCTCACCTTTAAAAAGTTTAGAATATTAAACTGCTGAAACATACAAAACTTGTATAGAATTAAAAATGATATGTCTATATTAAAAAAACACATTTTTGTGTGTAACATATATAAATTTGATCTAAAATGTGTTGTAAGAAACTTGAAATAAAACCATGAAAGCCCACTTTTTGTATGATTCCTGTCTAAATAATAAACTCCATTCATTAACGAGAAAAAATCCATTATGACCTTTTATTTTTATAATACCGTAACACAAAATGGTAAATTATTATTTAACTAAAACTGTTATTTAAAAATGTCATTGTGTTATGAAAATAAATCAGGTGTTGCACCCTAAAAATTAATGAGACATGCGCACTTTCTAGAAACAGTAAGATTACCTCATACTATTCCCGAGATTGAAGCACACTGTTAAGCACAAACACAAAGCACCAGTCTGTATTTATAACCTGTAACAGTTTACTATTAGGCACAATGGTTTTAAATCTTCAGCATGTATAACTCCACAATAGTGTTATAAAAATGAACACATCACATTTTTCAAATAGTTTACTGGTCATTGAATCCGCTGTTTAGGATAAATTATGTTGCCATTTCAACACTATTTGACTTATTTCATACGTAACCCTCCTTCTATTTTAGTTTGTAATACTTTTCTTGTTGTTTAAATGCCAAGGAAAAAATTCATCTTGACTTATATTCGATATGCACTTATTTGGGTCCGTGTCAAATACACATCTTTAAGTGATCTCTCCTGCAGATGATTTTCGTAGGAGATTAAACTTCCAAAGATGGCTTTTGGTATTTTAAGAATTAGCTTTGCTGTAAATCTTTTTACATATTTATCGATGTTATTTTGCCACTCCGGCCAGAAGAATCCACTAAAAAGTCTGATTAAGTGTTAATATGCTAAAAAGTGCTTCGCTTCTCATCTATTATTATTGTGCTTTTAGTAAATTTAGCAAAACATTTTTGTGTACACATAGTTTCTAATTAGTTGAGAAATCTCAATTTATATTTATTTTAAATTTTTTTTTATTTAAAAGACTTATACCAAAGTGCAGGGGTTTGGACACCGATTTAATAAATCTTCATTTGCTAAACTCGCAAAGTATCTCAAATAATTGTTAATACAATATACTTCCTATCAACTTGAATCTACGGAATGCTAACTGGTAACAATAATGTTAACCACGAAATGAGTGCTGCAATGAATTATTTGGAACACGACCCGCTAAAATAACCTTAACCCAATACATTTAAACTATATATTAATAAATAAAATTATTGCTGCTTCACTAGTCGGGTTAAGCATGTACAACTAGGTTATTAGCTTTGTTCATCCAATATATAATGTAAGATATATTATTTAATATCTTATTCATTAACATTATTATTTTAAAATAAGAAATCGGTTTTAGTAAAAATTACACAACGCGAAAGTAATACTTAGAGACAGAACGTGGAAATTTTAGCTCTGTGTATGAGACAGGCCATTACATGTTTAACTCGGCGAAATAAATGTGGAGTGTTAAACGACATGATTGCTTTATAGAATTATTCTATATGTATACGGTACTATAAATGGTATAAATTACTTTCTTCTGAAATTGTATAGGTGATGAGTTTACTAAGGTGTGTAATAAATAATTTTTTTTTTAATTGCAATATTTTTAATTGCCCGAACGAAATCTATGGGCATATGCTATGACTGTTTCCTTTTTGCTTGTATATCTGACTTTTTAAAAACGAAGCACTCAGTCCCTAATTATACCCATCAACATCTAGTGTATCTAGTATAACTTTTTTATAACTCTATGAAAGGGACAGAATCAGCTGAAAATAGCATAAAACATGTCGTTAATCATAGAAAACTGCTGAAGCATTTCAGTTATGTACGTATAGAGAACTCAAGAATTGGTCTCAGTTTATCTGGATCACTATGGATTCCTTGGATATCAACCACATGGCCTAATTACCATAAGCTCAGGTTTAAAATGTGACACTTATCAGGGTTTATTTTAAGACAAGTTGTTTACAACCACACATGGTCAAATGCTTTAGATAAGTCGATAAATTTACTCCTTTATAGGTCATCGGCCACTGTATTCATTAGATTTGTGACATAAAAAAATATGATGTATTTAACCTTTGCAGATCATGATGTATATCATACACAGTGGTTTTAGCAATACGCGGGGTAGGTCCTAGTGTTTGATACGAGAGTCAAACAATCCTGTGGAATCTAAATATCTTACTGATAAACTATTTCAGCGACGAAAAATATGCTAACAATTACTGATAAGTTAGTAATTAAATACATGCAATTTAAATACATCGTAATTCACACTCAAGCGGAATAAAATCTAAGTTAGATAAACCGTCCAGTTATGAATTACCGATAATGCACAGGTTCGTCTGATCACATGAGGAGATTCCACAAATTGTGAAAGAATTCGCGTGACAATTAATCGTTTAAAATGAAACCTAGAGTACTTAAAATCAACAGAGGTCATTTAGAGCATCATTTTTAATCTTCTGGTGAGACTTAAAGCGATTGTTGATGTTTATTGTATTTAAAAATAAAATTTTGAACTAAAAATGTTTATTTTACACCAGCTGGTTACCAATCAGATACTCATTCCTTATTATAATAGTTTGCTGTGTAGTGTGATACGTGAGGAGTCAATATCATAACTTTTTTACACATTTAGTTAACTTTGTTTATTATGGTTGTTTTTAGAATTAAATTCTATACAATCTGTATTAGGAAAAACAATTTGTTTATTGGTCATTTAACAATGTTATTTGACATCAAACATTTAAGATGGTATTTTTGTTATTAGATTTTTGGCAAATATCATACTTTTTCTCAAAAAATGTTCACACTACAACCTCTAGAGTGGTTTTATTTGATTTTTCAGGTGATTTTCCTTATATATCCATCTTATTTGAGTTAAAAAGTAAGAACAAACAAAACCTTTCAGAATCACTTAATTTCACCAGGTGAACTGAAAACAAAGCAAAATCTTTCGCCAGCCATTACTCAGTAATGGAGCGTTTCCGGACCTACCTTTATATATATATATATATTTATTTATTTAAGTATCATTATTTATGTGCTATATTTTTTTATTATAATTTGTCGATAAGGATATGAATGGACAGTTAAAAGCATTCAATCCTAAATTTTATTTTTAACATAGACTATGAGTGATATTTATAAGTACATTAAATTTACTAAATAAACATTCACATTGTCTTAAATAGAACTGAATGCGTTAAAAAAAAAAAACTTGGCCGTACGAAAAACAATCCACACGTGCCTGGATTTAAACTTAATTGATTGACGGTAACCTACATTAGTAAGTCAAATGGATATTGCCTTTGAAAATAAAATGATTGTAAATTATTAATTTAAACTTACAATTATTAATATAAAGTAATATGCAAGCAAATTAATTTCCAACAACAGAATTTATGAGAAGTTTCATTTGTAGGTTTTGCGAACTTTTAAGAATCAATTAACATTCAGGTCTAAGGGAGTAACTGACAAATATTTGTCAGTAAAGAGTTGTGCGAAGGTAGATTTACGAGACAAAAAGGTTAGAACGTCTAATCCTCCTCTGAGTGTTGTCAGTGCTAATAATGCACTCTAGAACGTTCTCGAGCATCTAAACTTGGAAAAGACCTGCTGCATTTTCTTAATTTCCACTACTACAATGTTTTCAAGAATTTTCTAGGACATCTGAGCACTGTGCGATGTTATTTTCGGGGCAAGCGAAAATATTCGCAACTTGCCAGATAGCCAGTCGAGCTGGGTTAGAAAATTCCAGGGTTCGAGAATTTCATATAACTATTTATTGTTAGGAGTCGAATCAGAGGGCCCTGCGGAAGAAATTGATACTTCCAAAATAACGTTGGGCTTACTTCATCACGTCGACTCCAATAAAATTTTGAAGACGTAAAAAATAAAAAAAAATAATCTTGCTCAGAAAAATAAAAATTTCTTGTTCTAGGAAAGTTATTGTTCAAGCGAGTCCGATTTTCGAAAACAACTGTATTGTTTATTAATACGTCGGTCAGTGAGGAATTACAAGTAAGCTGAGTAGTCTCCACTGATAACTTGGTCGGGGAGTCGTATACAGTAATTATTGTAAGGGCCCGGGGTTGGAATAATTAATCGGTTAAATAATGATGGTTAGTAGAAGCAAAATACAAAATCAAAGCAAAATATGAATAGCAATGGCAAACAAAAGCAATATTCAAATAACACCAATAGCAAATATACAATCTTATAAATTAAAGATTAGCCATGCACCAATATCACAGTGCAACTACTATATACATAAAGCAAGCACTAACCATTAACAAACAATATTTCTACGGGATGCAAAAGCTAGATGAATTTATAATATAAAAATAGACTAAACTGTATTTTTTTCTCTAGGCAAGTGTATAGCTCCAAAAATAAAATATTGACTCTTTCTCAGGCATATAAATTTTGGAAAATAAAAAAAAACAAAGTAATCACTTATAACACACCATGCAGAATATTACCCTACCATATGCAAGCTAAGATAAAGGTAAATGATTTAAACCATGCAATAAGGCTACTAAGCTAAATTACTATAAATATTAGGGCTCTATGAATATCAAAGAAAATTGAACACTCACCCTATCTGCACAGTTCACTAGAAAAATAAACTAAAATATCGTTAAATAAATATTTTGATGGAGGTTATCGGGGTGAGGGTGTCAGGACGTTCGCAAAAATAAAAAGAAAGGGTTGCGAGTCCCGAAATAGATAAAGGAGAAAAATAAAGATAATCACTTACAAAGATATAAATAATTAATAAAATGAAAATTAGATTGAACTTCAATAAGAAAGAAAAATATTTCCGAGTAGATTAGAGATTCGCCAATAAATGTGATAATAATCAGACAACGGAAAGATGGTCGAGAAAACTTTATACCTAATATAAAAATTTACATCGATTGAACATAAGATTTAGTTTATGAGGACGGGTCGGTGGGAAGAAAGTATTTATAAAAGGAAGTCGTGGGTATAGGATGCCAGTACTATCGCCGGAAAGAAAGCAGTGGTAAGGCGAGTCCCGACTGTTATAATTTTTTCCGGGATAATTGGTAGGAAAGTTCGTAAAGGAAACTCGGGATGAGGTGTCAGATCGATCGCCAGGAAAAGAAATGCGAGATCTGAAAAATTTAGAAAGGAAAATTTTAACACAGTAATTAAAATTTAGTCGAAATGGCAAAAAAAAAATAATCTGAGTAATTGGAATTCAAAATATAAGTTAAATTGAAGAAAAGAATAACTTTAGTAATTCTAGTTGAAAAAGTAATTAAAGTTTGAGTAAATTTAGATAGTCAAATATATTCTATTTAAATTTATTGATACCTTTAAATATCAAATAAAATTATTAAGAGTATATTTAAAATCAAACAATTATCTTATCAAAATAAATCTATAAACCATCAAACATTAATAATATATTTCAGATCGATTAATTTTCATAAATGATAAATAAAATATTAAATTCTGTTTCACATAAAAATTTGGAAGAATTGTTGATGGCGGAGATAAAACACTTTAGTAAGGAACAGGGTCGTTGTTCCGTACCTGGTGCTGGATATCGGCGGCGGGCGTCGAGTCGCGATGTAGTCGTTCAGCGAGCGGGGTCGGGGGAAGGGGTGGAAGTAGTGGTGAGCAGCGGTCGTCGGCGGTGTCGCGGTCACTGGCTGTCTCTCCGTGTCTTCAATCGGCCGTCATTATATAGGTTCGCGCGATCGCGGGGGTGGGGGGAAGCCTTCTCCTCTCGCCGTGATCGGAGGGGAAGCGGCGATATCCGTGCGGGCAGGGACCTGCCAGATAGCGTCTGACTCATCGTCAGTAAAATAATCATTTCGCTCCTTTTCATGATAATTCTAAAACTCAAGTCGTTATTCGTAATATTAACAAAAATTGTCTGTTCTAATTTTTTCAATTTTACTAATGAATATTTTTAATTTAAATTTAATTTTGTATGCTAAAAAAATAACATGTTACACCCCATCTGTACTTCGGGAAACAAAAAAAGAAGAAAAAAGTTAAATGTGGTATTTGTATATAGATAAACAAAAAAGGTTACCGTAGTTTAACCTCCTCTTGTATTCGTTTTGAAAGTTTCTGAAATGAAATGTAACAAACTAAAGACTCTTTTCGTACGAAATTAATGTTTTAATCAACAAATAAAATAAAATGATAACATATTCTGGTAAGAAAATACAACTAAAAACAAATTGCAATCTGCATAAACAAAAAAACTTATTTAACAAAACTAAAATTTACACTAAAATTCATTACGGGCACAGTCTTTCACAATACATATAATTACTATAAAACAAAATCAAATATCGCTTTACAAATAAAAAAATAAACAAAACCTATCTCGAAAATATAAATCTCTAAGGGAAGGATATTAGACACGCCGGGTATAGGGGAGTGGCAGTCTTACAAGGAACAATTTGGGATAGAAAGGTGATTTGTTGTAGGAATACTAGTAATTCTTGGCGCCAAAAAAAATTTCACTTTCATGTTTTTCGCGAGCCTTACATCCGCAGAAATCGCTTTGGGATTTTTATCCTAGCGCCCCCTGGAAATATGATAGTCTTCTTCCTCTCTCTCTTTCGCTTCAGGCCGTGGACGAGGTTCGGGACCGTGTGGTGCATCGTTCGAGGATGTCGAGGGGTTTGGACAGGAAGTAGTAGGAGGGAGGTTTGACGTGGAAGTGGTGGGAGTAGGGTTTGAAGAGGATGGGGTTGGATCAATTCCAGAGGTCGCTGAGTGGCCGGATACCTGAGAGCTCGACTGGTTCTCCCCTAGTTGGTCCTCAAGCCAGACCTCGTCCGCGATGAGGGATAGGCAAGGGGAGGGGCAAGATGAACATTCGATCGGGTCGTCGGGAGCTGAATTCGGGATATCGTCGGGATAGAAAGTCGGAGATTTCGGAATCGGATCAATATTCGATAGAGTTTCGGTCGGTGTGTTGGTAGTCGCTACAGGAGAGTCGGGAACGAGATGAGGAGGATCAGCGGACGAGGCACGGAGTTCCTGTTGTAGCTCCTCCCACAAGATGTCTAACCAGTTCTCGTCGTCGAAAATTAGTATACTGAGATTCCGGTCGTCGACGGAGATACCGGATGTCGTGTTGGCGGGGACTTCCTCGGTGTACTCGTCGCAAGCCTCGTTGAGTTCCGCCATAAAGGCGTCATACTCCAGCTCCAACCTGGAGGGCACTTCCGTACGGTGACGACGTGTGTCGTCTTCCACGCCGCACTCTAGGAGATTCCAAACCTCGGCGTTGAGAAAATTGGGATCGAGGAGTTCCTGACATTCGGCAAGGTGTCCGTCGAATGCACCCAACCGGCTCGTTCTCAACGCTTCTTCCATGTGGACTCGCCACACTAGTGTGTTGAGTTGTCTCGTTTCAATGGTTTGCCCTCGGGAGAGTCGCTCTGCGAACCACGTGAGAAACACCCCACAGTCCACGTTGTTTTTGCTGCCTAGGGCAAGTGCGAGACGTGTCGTGAAGGAGCCATGCTTGTGGGGACCACTCTAAATCGTGAGATTGGGCGTATCTCCCTAGGTCGTGGAGTACTCTTTCCATCGCGGGTATGTGAGTGCCACCCAACGAATCAAAAGTCGATATACGTTGGGCGTGGGGGTGGACAGCTATAAGGACCCAATGTCCGATACCGGTCGGAATGTGTAGGGGAATTAATATTAGTTCGGTGTCGAACGGGTTGACTTTCTTAAACCTCCTGGCTGTCCTAATCAAAAGGCCATCCTCGAGGTCCTTCATAAAAAAAGTATCTAGGGCTAGGACGGTCAAGAACCCATGCACGCCCTCTTGGTTTCGTCTCTCAATGAGGCGGAGATACCCCTCGATGACAGTGTCATTGAGCCTTCCACCGGGCTTCAGACACCACCTCCATCAGAACTTCTGCCACCAGAATAGTGGGTCTCATCTTCAAATCTGTTAAAACAAAAGCATCGTGCAGCCAAGCAGTCATGCAGGAAAATAGGTTAGTGGGAGGGAAACTGTGGGCACACTACGGGGCAACACAAGGATCTAGTGTGCCTCCAAGGAAGAGTATGCCTTCAGATCCTTCGTATGGGCTCGGCCTACGTCTTTTCCTTGGAGATCTCGAAGTTCGAATATATTCCATCCTATTTTTCTATATAGGATGTATGGTCCTTCAAACCTTGGTGCCAATTTTCCTGCTATATTCTCAGCCGCTGAGGAAAGTGTATGGCTGCGCCTCAAAACTTGTTGGCCTATTGCAAAACTGTTATCTCTTCTTCTGAGATTATAGTAATGAGCTTGGCGAGTGTGTGCTTTTTCCATGTTTAGCTTACATTTTTCCCTTAATTTTAGCATGAAGTTCATTCGAGTTTCATGTATATCGATTTCGCTAGGTTTAACCGCACCTTGAGTGGTATTCTCGAATACTTGGCCGTAGATACAGTTTGGAGTTTTAAGTTCTCTACCAAAATTGAGCATGGCCGGGGTAAATTTTGTTGACTCGCTACAACATGTATTCAACGCAAATCTAAATTCATTTAAATGTTGATCCCAACTACGATGATCATTTCGCACAAACTGAGAAATCATAGTTTTCAATACACGGTTCGTTCGCTCTGTTGGATTACTCTGCGGACTATAAGGTGCGGTTGTTTTGTGAATTTATTCCCCAATCACTTGTAAGTTTTTGGAAGATTTTCGAGAGGTATTGCGTTTCCGTTATCTGTCAGTACTACTTCTGGAGCACCATATCGCATCAATATAAGGTCTTCGAACTTTTCTGCCACCTTCTTAGCAGTTGCTGATGGTAATGCTACAATTTCTACCCATTTGGTAAAGGTATCTTGGGAAACACCAGGATAAATCTGTTTCCTTTACGAGATCGAGGTAAGGGTCCCATCAGATCGCTGGTTACTGTGAACCAAGGTCCTTGGGGGCGTCTGAAATGCATTTTCCCCACCGGTTTACATTGTTCCACCTTGTATCTCTGGCAAGTGTCGCAATTTTTTATGTATTTTCGAATATCGTTTCTCCATCCAGGCCAAAAGTATCTGGCGCTGATTTTCTGGATCGTTTTGTTTACACCTAAATGGCCAGCTGTTGTGCTGTCATGATTTTCTCTCAGTACATCGGATTTTAGAGAATCTGGTACGCAAAGTTTCCAATTGGTTTTTTGGGTCGGTACTTGATTTATCGATTTTTCGGTAAAGTTTATTTCCTCGAATGGTGTAATCTGCATATTTATTCGGACTTGCAGATACCTTCCGAAGCATTTTCGAGTGCCAATCGGGCATAAGTTCGCCTGAAGCTGTTTTCTAGCCTTGGTTCCTTGGTTTTGAGCGATAGTTGCCCTCCGAGAGTTATTCGAACTGTCGTTGGCGGTGCTACAAACCAACGGTTTGAACCGACTACAGGATCACAGCTTGACGTGTCGATCGGATACCGGGAGAGTGCGTCTGCTACTCGGTTCAGGACTCCCTTGCGGTATTGGACTTCGAAGTCATGTTGCTGTAGTTCCAGCATCCAGCGAGCAAGTCTTCCAGATGGTTTCTCCAAACTCATCAACCACTTTAAAGCTTGATGGTCAGTTATCGCAATAAACTTGTACCCTTCGAGGTACGGACGAAATTTTTGAACGGCCCATACCAGAGCTAGGCATTATTTCTCGGTTACGGAAAATTTCTTTTCATTCTCGTGTAAAAGTCGACTCGCATATGCAATAACCTTCTCCGCTTGCCAATAGTTTGGGTAAGCGAAGCCCCTAAACCTTCATTGGAGGCATCCACGTGGACCGTAAAAAGTTTCCTTGAAGTCAGGGCAGGCTAAGACCGGTGCGGTAGAAAGTTTTGCTTTAAGGGAATTGAATGCTCGTTCTTGAGAATCCGTCCATTCCCATCTATTCCCCTTTCTTAAGAGTTTCGTCAATGGCTTAGATATGTATGCAAAGTTTTCGATAAATCGTCTGTACCAAGACGCAAGTCCCAAGAAACTCCGTACTTGTTTTTACAGTTTTAGGTGCTGGAAAATCTACAATTGATTTAACCTTTTCCGGATCCGTCTGGATTCCTCTCTCGTTTATTACGTGGCCAAGGTATTTCAACTCCTTTTTACAAAAGTTAAATTTTTCCATATTTGGTAATAATCCTGCATTTCTAAGGCGTTCAAACACTTCTTTCAGAAGTTTTAAATGTTCTTCGAAAGTTCGGGATTACCAGCACCAAATCGTCTAAATATGCAAAAGCGTAGGGCTCAAACTCAGGTCCTATCACTTGGTCTAGCAATCTCTGAAAAGGTAGCCGGAGCAGAGTGTAAGCCAAATGGCATGACCTTGAAATGGAATAACCCTCTGCCGGGAACGGTGAAAGCCGTAATTGGTCTACTGTTAACTTCGAGAGAGAGGTACCTGCCAATAGCCATCCTTTAGGTCGATCGTGGATATATAGCAAGCATTTCTCAGTTTGTCGAGTATCGCACTTATTTTGTGGAAGGGGATATGCATCCTTCTCACTGACCGCATTAACTCGCCTTAAGTCGATGCAACACCTTACTTTTCCATTCGATTTCTTAACCAGCACTAGTGGAGAGCTCCAAGGACTAGATGATGGTTCAATGATGCCTGACTCCAGCATCTTGTTCAACTTCTTTGTCAATGATCGCCTGCATTGCCGGGTTGCGATAATAATACCTCTGTTTAATGGGTGTATCAGTTTTAAGGCGAATTTTATGTTCCACTAATGTCGTGCGACCAATAAAACCATCGAACAAATTTAACTGATAATCAAGAAAATTCTTTAAGTTTTTTACTTTCTCCTTCTGTTAGTGTCATAACGGCATCAGTATGAATAGTCTTTGAATTATCGCATCTAGTCACTGTTTCTGCAGTACTTTCATGAGGAGTGATATCAATCAGTTTTAAAGGCGTTATAACGTCCATACCCAAAATCATCGGCGTAGTTAAGCCTGGTAGAAACAGGGCACGTACCTTAGTTCTAATATCGGCTATTTCACAGTTAAATTCGAAGGCCTGAGATATCTGGCTATTAATAACTAATACAGCGAGTGTCCCATAGGGTGTACATGTATCGTTCTCTACTGTTAGGACTGAACGTAGCAACAGGGAATTCATAACCATTCACATTGTTCCACTGACAAATATTTGTTTAGTCCGTCTACGTGAATATTCTTTTATTTTTCACCATTTTTTTTTCCTTTAATTTAGTAAGTTTTGTCTAGGATAGCTGTGAGTTGAGTTATTGTATATTATGATGGGTCTTGTATGTAACATGTTTAATTTATCAAGACAAAATTTGATATAATGAGAGTTTATTACATGCACACAATGTTATAAGGGATTTCGTTATTTAAAATTTGTCGTTCGCAAAGTTTTCTTCATTAATAAGTAATAAAATATATATTTTTAAAATGTATATAAAGCACACGATTCGTTTATATGATTCTTATATGTTTTACATTTTTCAAATTAAATCCAGTGCCCTGACACTGTGTAATTTCGTACTGTATGAAGCAAAATATAGGATTGAAATATTATTACAAAGTGTACAGAATATTTTAAGAAATTGATTACAACCTGAACAAGACAAGTGGTTATTTTCCGTTTCATTGTCAGTTTTGCGTGTATGAGAGTTCCAATTATTTATGTACACTGTATCAAATCAATTGTGGAGATTAAATTTAACATTTAAAGACTGCCTATTATAGAAATGATATCTTTTATTATTTCGAAAAATAGAGAAAGCGCCATAAATTACGAGTCAAACGTTGAAATTAAAAATAAAACTATTAGAGACTGTTAAAAAAGTAATAAAGTATTTAGTTCCAAATGGAAATTTGGGAATCGTGTGTATAGATTTATTTTGAAGGCAACCAAACATTCAAATTTACATAAACCACATGTATTAAAATAAAATAAAAAGATAGTTTTAAAAAGACTTTTCCTGTATTTTTCTGAAAAAGGAGAATAATATACATATAGTTGTGGAAGGGTACTTAAAATATCTCATTCTGTTATCATCCATCCTATCAATCGAACATCGATTTAAAACATGTGTTATTGTTTAATTAATTGCCTATTGCACCATAAACCAAATTGGTGTACTTATAACTTAAAACAAAATTTGCAAGTTACTGTCATGTGTAAGTTACAGGTTATTATAGGTACGCATTTGAAGTTACTATGGCTGTTATTACTTATGATACACAAATTAACCTAGTGTATTAAAATCACATAACAGTATTTATCAACTAATAATATGCACATAAGTCAAACAGGTGCAGTTTCAATTATCATTGTTCTGCGGGTAAAGTTTTATTCTACTACTGAGATGAAACAACTGAGAAGCGCGGGAGCGATGAAATCGCTAGCTGTATTTTGAACATGATGTGAAATGCAAAACCACTTGTAGTTTATATTGGAAAATTGCGGAGGGGAAACCAAGAATTGGGCTCTTGTTTATTTATGGTTATATATTTTGGCAAGAAGAGGAGTAAGTAATAGGCTCAACATGTTTTTCTTGTGGTGGGCCGTACAATATTACCATACGTACATATGTTTACAGTTCTATGTACTGTAATATGTAAAAAATCTCACATTTTACATTGTAAATTTCAAATTTTATATTGAAAATTTCAAATATAACATTTTACAATTGCAAATTTCACATTTTACATTTTACGTTAAACATTTCAAATTTCACATTTTACATTGAAAACTTCAAATTTCACATTTTACCTGTAAATTTTAAATTTACCATTTTAGTATAAAAAATTTCAAATTTTACATTTGACATTAAAATTTTCAAGTTTTAAATTTTATATTGAAAAATTTCACATTTTACATTGTAAATTTAAAATGTCATATTCTACACTGAAAATTTCAAATTTCACGTATTACACTGAAAAATTTCAAATTTTACATTTTACATTGAAAATGTCAAATTTCACATTATACATTAAGAACCAAACTCAGTGAGCAAAAACACATATACATATACAAGAACGAGTTCCACGATCCGGCATCTATAAATTTGAAATTTTGCTGAGCTTATCAATCTATTGGTTGACACAGATTATGTTTATGCTGCATGCGTGTTTAAACAATTTATTTTTTATGACTTCTCGAGAATGAAATAAACTTTAGACATGAAATGTTACATGCAAATTATCACATAATTTTGCGTAGTTTTACCTTGTTCTTATTCATTTATAAATCTAACTAAATATTTTTGCTGTTACTGTTTCATTGATAATATTGAGAGGAGTACAAATATTCCAACGCATTCTATGTGACGAGACGTCTCTCAATCGGAGTAACTGTATATATTTTAAGTGTAGTGTATAAACGTTTGATTGATCTCTTTCCAAAGTCAGTGAATCGAAAAGTAATTACCAGCACAATTAGAGAATCAATTAAGTGACGCTGCTTGTGTATCACAGTGAACGTACAGGAAACTGGATTAAATTTGAATGGTGTAGCTGTATTCATTTGAATAAAGGATCTGAACTGCTAATGTTATGCAAACCACAGAATATTGTGGACTTAAAATATTTTAAACTATTAGCTGTTTGAAATACAGTTCATTATTCAGTCTTTTGTTAAAGATACTTTTAATATGGGACATGAATCACTTTATCGTCCCAGGATTTAAGCCAAGCTTCCAACTGATATTGCAATAAGTAAATGTATGTAATGCTAGAATTTTTCAAACATAAATGTCGAATAATTGGTTTTTAATATATTATTTACTCACATAATTCGTAAAAATAAGGCTCTCATTTACAGTGAAATACAACATTACGTCATATCAAAAGTGTTTAAAAATGTAAAACAAATAGTTAATATAAACTATATATTAACTACAAATGCGGGCATTTATATTCCGATATCTTAGTATAAGCTATGTAACGATAGTGGAATGTATTATTACTTCTGAAATACCTCTCGACACTAAAGGTATAATGGGTAGCTATGACGTTTCAACCTGTTACTGAAGTAAACATGTTTTATAATCTTGTCTTAATTTTGTCATTACTGTCTTTACCAGACGCCTATTTTACAAATGCTTATATTAAGACTACTTTATTAAGCAGCATTTTAGATTGAAGCTGTGACAATTTTTCCAAATACCAATTCTGCTTTCTCACGTAAAGCAAGAGGGGAATAAAAAAAGTCGATAATATTTAGAACTTTTGTACAAGAATCCATTTTTATTCGTAATAATATTTTATGGAAGATCTACCTAACAGAAACACAGATAAAATCTGAACCAACAGCATATCCAATAAAATGGATTTAAACATTTTTAAAATTACAAATCAGTAATATTTAGCAATAACGCTGCCCAGGTTATGACTGTGAAAAGGAATAATAAATTAATATATAACTGGACAGAACAGAATTGTACAATAAATTCAAACTAAGATAAAACTTAAAACGTAAAAGGACATTTCAATGAAAGGTACGCAAAAGAAATATACAAATATCTAAAGGTGAAATAATGATTCCTATATAAACATTTTTAGCTAATATATATGTTTCCCTTTATTATAAGTACAAATTGCTAACATATAAAGAGTTGACGTGAATGTAACTAAAATTCCTCATGTAATAAAAATACATATTCAGGGTGTTTAAAAATCTACATCTGTAATAGTTACAGTATGTTTAGTCCATTTTTTAATTATATTATGCAATATTTTATATATTCTCTTTCAAAATACAACCAATTTAAAATTGAATTTCAACGTATTATCAATATAATACAAGATAAGAATATGCCACACTAACGGGCTTCGTTATGGTGGCATGTAATGTTTTCAAGTATAGAGGCTATTTCGATCTCGAGATGTCCTTCTGGCAGATGGACAGAGATGCAGTAATACTAAAAAGAATATTTACTTACCTTGACGGACAAAAGGGATATTGTGACAGTATTCTAAGTGATAAGCATCAATGAAGCTTAAAAACATTTACGATATATCTTTACCACATAATACGTTCCGACCTTTCCTGATTAAGTTGGCATTCATAGCAGGGATAAATATCAATCAAACCAAGTTTAAATAGGATAATTTTTACATGGTTATGGGAATTAAGCAACATTTGGTAATTTGCTACATTATAAATATTTCAAAACCGATTGTTTTTACTTTGTTCATACATTTATTTATTCTGCTAATTTCTAGGGCAAATGCAATAATATTCGCTAACGCTTAACCAAATCCAATGGGGCCGGTAAACATGCACCATTATCGAACATGTCTCATAAAACGTTTAAGTTCAATAGTCAGATCGTTTTTGGGATATCATGCAGAGAAATAGGCATACAGAAAAAGAAAATTGTCCAACCCCTCAAGTAATAGTGTTTTGATAGTGATTAGACAACGATGTCATAGTTTATTATTGTACGCGCAACAAATAACATTTTCGTTATTCAGGGTGTAACTGAAATACAATGAAAAACTTCAGGAGGTTGTTACTGAGAAAGTGACGCACATGAGTGCCTTGGAAACAAATGCAAGGAAACGTGTCCGGAGTATCTCACGTTCAACCAAAGTTCGTTAGACACGTTCAAAAAGTTTCCTTTCTGCTAGAACTAGGTGTACCTTGGCCAGCACTGCACTGCTAAATCTCATCAATAAATTAATACGAATTGTTCTAATTGATACCTATAAACTGGGTGTAACTGAAATACACCGACAAACTTGAAGAGGTTTTTCCCGGAGTAAAAAACAAAAAAGTTCCTATAAATGTATGTCCCTAAAACTGTTTACCGTCTGTCTGTATGTTCGTGTTTTTTGTACTAAAAAATGTGTATAAAAATCTAGTAAAGATTGTAAATAAAAAAAAATTAACTAAATTTAAAAACGGTGGCTTGTTAAGATCTTTGTTGGTGCATTTCTGAAAAACCTTCTCCCTGTATAAAAAATATATTAGAATAAAAAATGTATAAATTTTATATTTTTAAAACAAAAGGTACCTCATTTACAGAAATCGCTCAAGAGATAAAAAAGTCATCGCCTTTTTCTTACATATCATATTAGCAAGGTTTCCCAAGTTTCAGAAAATTAAAGTATTCTACAGGTGTGGAAATTTAACAAAATATCGTACCACCAAACAGATTTTCAAGCTGTAATTAATAAGAAATATTAAGTAAATGTTAAGTTATTAAGATAACCTTAACATTGCAGAAGTTATATCAAAACCTCAGGAATCAATTTAGAACAAATGTTTAATATGGCTTCTATAGTATGCGATCCAGTAATACGTCTTGGTTATTGATTGCCGAGTTCTTTCGAGTATTCCTGATGTATTCCTTGCAGTGTTACAGGCTGCAATGATACAGTGTAAAAGCTCATCTCTGGTCTTAACTGGTCTTTCATAAACTAGAGCTTTCAAATGACCCCAGATTAAGACATCGATTGGAATCAGATTAGGTGACCGAGGCGGCCTTGATACATGTCCCCCTCTGCCTATCCCTCTTTTCCCCATAATTGTGGTCCAGAATGTGCCTGAAATCCAGTATAAAGTGAGGGTAAGCTCAATCATGCATAATCCAACAGTGTTCTCCCACACCCAAGGGAATATCATCTAAAAATGCTGACAAATCGTGTTGTAAGAAATGCCTGTAGTTTTAACCATTTAGTCTGTCAGGTAACACAAAAGGACATAAAAAGGTCTCCAATGATGCCCACCCAAACATTTATTTTAAACCGCTGTTGATGTCTCTCTCTTAAGAACGGCGTGTGGATTTTCATCAGCCCATTGATGCATATTGAGGTAGTTGGTTATTCCATCTTGATTAAAAAAAAGCTTCATTTGTATACAAAAACTAATCAGGTAAAGCTAGGGTTTTAGCTTGCGGATTAAAACCATTCGAAAACTGCCAACGTAGTTGACAGTGAGCAGGAAAAATAGCTTGTATACGCAGATAATGGAAAAAGATGATAACTTGTCAAAAAGATAATATTTAGCTATCTCACTTCAATGTTCTTCTTCTAATAAGCTGGGTCTTAAAATTAAAGCGGATTTTTGCTGTTTAAACCATGAGAGTTGAGTCCTCTAGATTTTAGTTTGTTACAGTATAGTTTTACAAAATTAATGATATTTTTCATGTAAAAAAATCAACATGAAACACACACACACGCATACATATACACATGTTTGGTATTTTGTTTCATGTTAAAAAAATGCCACAACTTTTTTTATATCTTAAGCGATTTATATAAATGAAGTAATGTTTGGTTCAAAATAAAAATGAAGAAATTCATGGTTAAATATTTCAACAAATCGCAATTTTTTATTATGTTTAACTATGATTAATTTTAAATTTTTTATAAATTGTCGATATTTACTAGATTAGCTTATATTGAAAATTTTTAATTTCTACCAGTAATTGTTTTTAGATACTAAGAAAGACACTTTTTAGAAACTAAAAACTTAAATAATATTAATGTAAAAAACACAAACAGACGAAAAATGATGGATTTTAGGGCACACATTTATAGGAACTTTTTGGTTTTTATTGCTACTCCAGGAACAACCTCTTGAAGTTTGTCGGTGAATTTCAGTTACACCCTGTATATAGCTATCAATTAGAACAGTAAATATTTATTAATGAAATTTAACAGTGCAGTGCTGGCCAAGGTACACCTAGTTCTAGCAGAAAGGAAACTTTTAAACGTGTCTAACGAACTTTGATTGTACGTGAGATATTCCGGACACGTTTCCTTGCATTTGTTTCCAAGGCACTTATGTAAGTCGCTTTTCTCTCAAGCAGGGTTTTAAGTAATAATGACTTTGTTTTCGTGTTTATACTGATAAAAAATAGTTTTATTATAATCATACATTAAAATGAAGAAAAAGACTTTCTTACCAATATTTTAGAGCATACATGATGATCAAAACACATTGTAATGTAAAAGAAAAGTTATATTTATAAAGTAAAGTTAATTTCATAAGAAATTACTGTTAGTGTTATAAACTTGGATTCGGAAACACTATTCATCCGTATAAGTAATACAGTGTAAATTTGTTTTATAACATAACTTAACTCAACCAATAAAATTTAGTAACTATACAGAGTTGATCCAATCGTGGAATCTTCCGAGAGATTATTAAAGAAGGATTTTATGACAGATATAATCTTTTTGAAGACTTTATTTAATTGCTTGCAGCTTAAAAAAGCAAAATTAGAAATGAAAAATGCGTTTATAAGAGCCAAAGTTAGGGCTCCACCCTAAATAAAACTTATTGTAATAATACTTATATTAAACTTAAACGAAGGTGACCTGTACAGACATCGATCCGTCCTTAATATCTTATATTACAATAAACTATGGTTCATTGAAACACACACACACACACACACACACACACACACACACACACACACACACACACACACACACACACACCACGCACGCACGCACGCACGCACGCACGCACGCTATATATATGTTTACATGTTGACTTATCATATTGTCTCAAGTGCTAACATTATCATATTATTAAAATAAATATTTGCTATGTGTACACCCAGCACACTAATATCAGTAAATATCCCAGAGAACTTAAACAAGAAACCACCTACAGATATAAAATAACGTGTGTTAATGCACTGGATGAAGATCAAAGATAAATTTGATAATTTTACCTTAATGTTGTATAAACATACAGTTTGAACAAAAACCATAAAACAAGGAGGAATATTGGGCCCAGTAATATTCTTAATATTTATTAATGATTTATTAAAATTGCAACTAAATTTATAAAATATTTGCATACGCCGATGATACGGCCCTGGTCTGCTCTGCATATAATAAAAACTCATTAAAAATTAATATTCAAAATGATCTAACCAAGATATCTAGCTGGTTAGTTGACAATAAGCTTATGATAAATACCACAAAATCTAAATGCATTTTATTCTTTGACCAAAATAAGAACTTATTGGAACTGCAGAATGATTATAAGCTTTACTGTCACCCTCATAGTTGTTTTGTATTCATGTAAATGTTCATATATCAGTATCGTGGACTCTGTCACCTACTTGGGGATGGTTGTCGACAGAGATCTGAGGTGGAATCAGCATATTGCTCAGTTGAGTGGTAAGTTGAGATCAATAAATTATTCTTTATATCATATGAGGGGTTATTTAGAAAGTGAAACATTTAGTCAGATTATATATCACTCGTGGTTCGAAAGCACTTTAAGATATGGAATTATTATTTACGTTGGTACATACACAAAAATTTTAAAAAGTAAAATTAGCTGCCAGCGAAAATCACTTCGAATAATTTTTTCCATAAATATTAGAGACAGATTAAGTTACATACTCGTATTTCAAGAGAAAAATATTTTAAACTCTTAACCAAATTTATAACCAAAGCTGTTTATCATACACACATAAATATTTCAATCAATTTACTCTGAAAGTTGTCAATAGAGGGACTAGGGCCTCTCAATTTATTAAAATTCTAGTACCAAATTTAACTAAAGAAAGAAGTAGAAACCAATTTTTTTACATGGGACCTAAAGTATTCAACAATTTCGTTGAAAATGTTGGTAAACGAAATTATTTTTGCAAACAAACCCAAATTCAAAATGAAAGTCAGAGAATTTATCCTGGAACTGCTTTAAAGATAGTTATTCAGAATCTGTATATTATTTATTTTTAATTTTGTTTTTTATATAAAGATCATTTAATTTGTTTCTATAAATGTTTCTCTGTTCTTGTACATGAACTGGTGTGTTGATTGTTGTATTTGTTATTTATTGTATTTATTGTTAATTATTGCTAAACTATTATTTATTCCCAACCATATATTTTTTTTAGTTGCTATGTTGATATGAATTATATTTATTAACTTTTATATAAAACTCAGTCTCCACAAACCGTTTCAATCAATGTAATATGTGTAGTTTTTTTTGCTATATTTATTTACATGTACATAGCTTTAGTTATTGATATTTATTATGTTTAAAAAGTAAGTAAAATGTGGAGTAATATTAGTGCGTGGTTGGGAGGGGAGTATACTTTGGGGTTTGTTAAAGTATGGTTTGTTAACATAATTTGTTAAATGCATAAAATGTATATATTTATTATTTATTATATTATTTTTGTAGTAAACATTTTTTGTCTGTATTTTTTTTTGTAATTAATTGTTATAGCACTGTAATGGATATTTATTTATTTAACGTAATGATTATTTAATGAATTCTGATGATACTTTTGACTGCCTACGGAATGTTGTGTATCTTTGAAAAATTATTTATAAACGGTTGAGTGACACTGTTTGGACTGCCACTATAATAATATAAGGTGATATTTACGATGTGTTATGTGATATAACGCCACGCGTCCTACGAGACGCTTGGGAATTTAAATAATGTGAAAATGTAAACCATTACTGAATAAAGTGTTTCTGACTTCTTCACACACACACGCACGCACACACACACACACACACACACACACACACACACACACACACTTATGTTTTTCAGCTGTAAAAATCATTGGTAATTATACTTACGGTTCACCGCTTATTCAAAACTCACGTAGTTTTCCTTTTTGATGACACTTAATTGGTGTGAATTTATATTCGAAATACAAATTGACCGCAGTACCCTAGTTTCCTGCTCGATACGCTGTTCATATTGATTCCTGTCAAAAGCACAGAGTTAATTGAAAACGAGAGGCGTTTGCTTTGTTCCATACTTTGCAAAATTGCTGAAATATGCCACTATTACGTTCTTCATCATGTATGAAATTCTTTAGTGATAACATTGTTCCCAAGCGCTCAAACATATTAAAAATATAATTTTTTTGTCATATTACTGATTTAGCTATGAATGTATAAATATCAGTACCAACGTTAGAAGAAATTTAAATCTTTGAAATAATTTGTATCTCGATACAATATTGATCCAACCAAAATTCATAATCTTTAGTCTCGGAACTATATTGATAAATAAAATATTGTACTATACTTGTCAGTCCAAAATATTGTAGATGTCCACTCTAAGTGTCAGAATAGTACTACAGTTTTGTTTTAGATCCCATTCCTAAAGTTCCCATTTGTTGTTTACCAACTCAGCAATATTACGCGTTATTAAATTAATTTGGTATATTCACGGTCACTAAATATGGGCTAGATAATTCCCGGAATATTGATGTAAATGTAGTTATATTTCAAATAGTAGTATCACTAAATGTATCCACGAAAATTGCGTTAGTAATATTGTGTTAAAAGATGGTAAATGTTTGTATAATGTATGTTATGCTGATAAAAGGTGTTTCATAGAAAAAAATTTAAGAAAAAGAGAAAAAATAAAAAACTAAACTAGTTATAAACCAATGAGAGTATTGGGCGTTATTGTTCAGAAACTTTTGATTAATACGTTCAGAGTAGACTTGAATGCCATTAAATGTATTGATAATTTGAAATTTGTCCAGTCCAGACAGTCTTGGAGAACCCACAAATAGGGAGTAAAGGTTTTAAACAAGAAAAATCTTTTATAAGTATAGACTGACCTTTATCACACAATGGTGATTTAGGTTTGCTTTTTGTGCTGCTTGGTCATCAATCTTCCTTACCTGATCCAGGTAATCTTTATATTTACGCCGAGGTGTTTTGTGATACTTTCTCATTAATAATGGACAGCGTCTATTAGGACATGATATGCCTCTAAGCAAAGTGAGTGGAATTAACGGAATAGGAGTTTCAAATTTTTATTTATATAGATTAAAATGTAATGATTAATGTTGGATCAAATTTCAAATCTATCAGTGCGTAAATCCTAAAAAAATAGTTTCTTTCTAGACGTTAATTTTTGCAAATTTTAAAAACTAAAAGCTGCGATTCTCGACCCAAAAGGTCATTTGTGGACCACGGTTTCTAAACAGAACGGGACAAGAAACAGCCACATATGAATTTGTTTACTTTTCGACATTTTACTGCTTATTAAGGCCACGTACCTTTTAGATCTGATTTAAGTTCTACATCATTGAAAATATGAATCCATATGGGTCAAAACCCATGAATGTAAGAAATCTGGTTTTTGGTTGGTTAAACAGGTTTAAAACAAGACAGGTACAATTCTCTGTGTAAGAGAATTGTATGTGCCAATCACACATTAATCGTCTCCACAAAATAATTGTTTACCAAAGTTTTAAAATTCGTCTGATTTGCTATAAACATTGGAACCAATTATTTCATGTGAAACCTCTATAATCTTTTTCCTATTATTTTACAAAAGAAAACTCACAAATTCTACAATAATTTGTGTGTCTATAATCTTGTCTCATCAACGATTGTCTATGTATAGTAAATGACCTTTACCACCGACCGAGATCACGGTACCAATGCCGGGATAACATCTCTTGGGCTTAAAGTATTCTTATGTAAAGAAGTCTATTGAAAATATTTTGACTCTAGATAATTTATAAAAATAATTCAGCCGTTGCAGGTTGTTGCCCTCAATTTCATTTGTGAATTAACTTTTATTTCAAGGGAGGCGTTTATACGCCTGACTTAATATAGTGCCTTAATTAAGCACAAAAACATATTTTTTGGGATCTAAATTTTAAAATATCACTATTTCAATTCAATCACAAGTATAAACTGCGTTAAAGAAGTCACCACTAGCCGAAGGAAAAAATTGGGTATCGATTATCGAAACTGTAACATTGGAAATATCGAAATATGATCTCACTGGTTATCAGATGTTAAATAGATGTTAAAATACATATTTATATAAGCATTTAAAATAAATTTTGCAGTAGAAATAAATACTGTAATGAAAGAAAGTAACTTTTCAGATTCTGCTTGCTAATGAAAAGATTTAATTGAAGATATGACGCTTAGAAGCTTTCAATGAAAGGAATCCAGTAGGAAGTGATAAAATTTAATCTAATTTAAAGAACTTTATTAACTCATTTTAAGTCCAATTTACTTCAAAGCATGAGTAAATTATTTGCCTAATTGCTTATACTTTTATCAAGTATTCATTTGTACACGTAGAATCTTCTTTAATATTAATATAAAAAAATACTTCTTCAAAGTTATTTAAAATTTACTGTGTGCGTTTATGATTGATTTTTTTGAACTAAAAATACTTTGTTTGCGCGTCATGTTCTGTCAGTTTAAGATATTTTTTATGTTTAGATTATTAGTGCTTCTCCAGTCCCAAGGCATTGTCACATCGTACTAAAGGTAACTTTGAGAGTTAAACTGCAATCTTAAAAAACTTAGTCTTTAGGCTTTAAGACATAGTTATACTCAAAAGATTAAACACATAACACACGATCACTTATGTCAATAGGATTGAACTTTTTCCAGGAAAAACGTTCATAACCCGCTGCACTAGACAGCACGATAGATAATTAGATATTAGTACGGTGGCCGGAACTCACGTGATCTAAACGATCTTTATTACCATGCTTCTGGCTCATATCTCTGTTCCCGGTGAATATTTACAGAAGACGTGAGGTTGAGCGTCTCGTTGGCCAACGTTTTCCACTTACTTATAGAACTTAATATATTAAAAACACTCCTAATGCGCATACAGTTTGTCCTTTTTGACAGCACGCAAAATTTCAATCTTTTATATATCTTGATATGCCATAGTAATAATAATTGAGATGTCAGGCACATATTCAAGCCAAAAGTAGTAACACCTTTTAAAATATAAAGATTTTAATCACTAAAACCAGCATACAATTCGTCTCAATTTAATGTTAACGAGTTAAATAAATTCACGGTAATATTGGAATGAAATCACAGGTGTCTCATATGTCCAAGGTTCATCGTTTTCCTATTTAAATGGTAAAATAGGAAGGATTCGTTAAGACATACGTGTCTATCATATTAATAGCTCAGTATATATTCAGTATTTATTATTTGATGAATAAAATATTTAGACAGTAGGTTTATAACTGTGGCAAAACATGTCTGGAAGGTTAGATTAACAATATTGGTTAAATAGATTAAACAATATGTAGATTTCGTAATATGTGTTTTACTTTTAATTTTAATGTAGTTTAGTTAAGTTCGCAGTTTTCCGTAAGATGCGTATAATAGATGAAATATAAGGATGACAGGAGCAGGAGTAGGCCATATATTAAAAAAATTATAAAATTGTATGATTTTTGTAAAATAATGGTTTCAGGAGAAATAAAAGACATCAAAACACAATTAAGAACAAGTAAACAAAACGAATTTAAATATTGAATGCAAAGAAATAAAATAACCAATTGAAATAATTGAAATTGAAACATCTATAATTTGGTTAATACGTTTTATTAATAAAATTTACAAGTGATTTAGCAAGTTATATATAATACCTTTTGTGGATTTATTTTGATATTCTGTTATTTATTTTTGTGTCACCATTGTATGATGCAACTATCATATATTTTCTAATTTCGTTGTGTTAGCTTTTGTAATTCATAATTTTCACTGGATGATTTGTGATATAAGTTCAGAATTTCAAATCTGATGGATGCCTAAAGTTGAGGAAAATAGCTTTTAAGTAAAAAAAAAAAAAAACCCAACACATTCAGAATATTTTTATTGGGATTTTTGAGATAAAACAACTCAAATAATTCTAAGAATGTATAAAAATCCATCCAAAGGTTTTTTAGTATGTTTCAACCAAACTATACAAATGAGGTATAAATCATGTTAATTATTTACAATGATTTTGTAAAGTTTATATGCTATTATGTTGACATTGTGAACAGTAGTATAAACATTTTTATATAAATAGGCTACATATTTAAAATTTTAAGTAACATACATTCCACCCTTGAAAGATAAATAGCTGTAAAAAATTAAAGTTAATTTATTCGACAGCTGAAATAAGTTTAAAATTCAAACAACACATAAACACAAGCCCATTACACGATCTAAAATATTACAAATGAGCAATATAGCGTTGGTTTATGTTTTTGGCAATAAGTAAAATTTTTCACTAGTGAAGGGGAAGTTATTGATTTATCCACGCTATCATAGAGCGATAAAAGCGACGTCATCACTTTAACGTGGGTTAACACGCCCAGGTTGGGAACATGTGAACTTATGAGGCTACCAGTAATATTTTTAAATCCATTTATTACCATAAGTTGTAGGTTATTTGAAACACATATTATTTTTCTTATTTCTGCACGCTATTATATCATATTTTACAATATTTATGCTACAATAATATAATTTGCGCTCCATATATTAGACATAATGGGCTTTTGAAATTGTATCTAAACTGAAACTGTCTTTTCAGAAAGGCATGTATATTGAAGTATTGAGAAAGAACAATAATACAGAATATTTTAGCTATTATTCTGGTACCATTTCTGGTAGAAAATCTCTCAGGTCCTGAAGAATAATTTTATACAATAGAGTACAAATTAGTGAATTATATTTAGTGCAAGATGAAGAAGTTTGGTTTCCGCAATACATAACACTTTTTTATTGGAATGATTGGTTGTATGATTTATTATTTTAATCCTTATTCAAAAGGATTAAAATAACAAAACTACTAGATTCCTCCAGGAAAGGAGCTTTAAAAATATTACTATTTAGAAATATTTAAAATAAGTACATTGTTTTTCCTACATATGTCAATAAATTAACGATTTAAAATAAATTCAGTGCATAATGTTTTAATATGGTTTATTTATTTAGCCTCATCTATTAAAATTTTAAATATCAAAAATATCAATAATCAGGTTAAAATAAAAACAAAGTGTATATATTAATTGCATATTAGTATGTCATGTAACATTATGTGCAAAAGCATGACAATCATTCCGTTCTACTAATATGTCAATCATAAATCAATCGCACAACCTTAAATTTATAAACATTATAAACATGCATGTTTTCTTATCGTCGCAGATAACTGTTTTGTTAAAAGAGCTAAAAGAGAGGCGGCCTATTGTAAGCTCTCATGTAATACACGTATCAGTCTCAGAACCGAGAGCCAGTATTTATAAAAAGGAAAAAAAAAGAATAGATCGTCAGCTGTACTTAATTTCTTGCAGGTCGAAATAAAAGTGTATTTTTGTATGAATATATTGATTGAATATACCATATATGTATATGATATTGTATGTACCCTTTTAGAAGGGTAAAACAGTTTTCTAAGATCATATTTTTACAGCTGAACACACGTAAAATACAAAGTCCTAAATAATAGTAATATTGATAACAGGAAACTAGATAAACATAATTAAATTCGGAAATTACAGATAAGTAGTCGATTTGTATATGGTAGGCTGATGCTGATTAAAGGTAAGAAATATGAACCGAATGTTAAATATGTTACTTTACCATAATAATGCCATTATTACATACAATTTATAGCCTTCGATAACGATATATTCTTTTAATATGTGTTTGAAGCACCTTTTATTCCTGTTTTTGAACTTGGTGTATGAACACATCAATTAGTATTGTTCAATTCAAGAATGTGATGTTTTAAAATACAATACAAAAGTGTTTTATGTTGTTATTGCATCATGCATAAAGATAAGAAAATCTAGAAGGGAAATGTTGCTCTAAGGTAAGATCCAATGAATACAGATGGCACATTACTGCCGAGATCGCTCCAGGTTTGTTTCTTCTGCTGGCGTTAATCGTTTCCTTGGAGTGACGTCACTGATGGCTTACGTAACTAACATTTGACGATGTGATGATCGCACATTGATACGTGACGCTCCACTCTCCTTAATTTTACAATTTATTTTGTTATGCATCAGAATCTAAGAACATATTGCCTAGATCATATCGGCGTACTTGTTTAGAAATATTTGAAAAGAATGTTAGTTTATAAAAATAATGATGACATAATCTGTGTGTAATTTTGGTAATAGGGACTTGAGCTTGGAGGTGTTTATTTCATAATACACAATATTATAAATAATCTCTTTTCTTACATTCAAAATTTGACTAAAAGATGATTCAGTATAAATAAAGTGTAAAAGAACAATTATATAACGGAAAATATTAAATAAACTAGTTTTATTCTTGTCTAAACCGAATTAATCACTGGAGAAACTCGAATTAGGTTATCAGTTTAGTTTGAGGATTCACATAAACAGAATTTCAAAGAGAATTCGTTTGTAATTTTCGGATGAAATATGACAAATTATTTACTAAATGTACAGTAAAATTCGTAGTTATCATTGTACCATATTTTAAGCTCTTACTGTACACGTCATTGTGTTATGAAAACATATATCTAAGTGAAACATAACTGATAGGAAATGTTTGATTGTGATAAATGACGACAGAACCCGATATAGTCTGCAAAACTGGCTTCAAACTTTGACGAGGGAACTAATCTCTCAACTGAACTGTGTATCGATGAGTAGTTTCTACTGATCCAATGAGACTAGCGAGATAATTATGGGCCATATGATAATACCAGTTCCTTTAACTATTAATTTCGTGATTAAATAATGCCAGTTTCCACCATGTAAATGTAGCAAAACGCTCACATGTATGTTAATATTTCCGCGTACAGATTCTTTATACAATCTCAAGTAAGTCACATTACAGTTTCATATAGATATTAAAAAAAAAGTAAAAATTTGGGTTATTCTAATACATTTCTGATTGTTAGCACAATGGCAGATAGTGGTTATGTTAAGGCAATAGGCAATGTCAAGGTCATATCGATATTAAAAACTATAGAATAAAACTGTAAAATTCTTGTGTGTTGTTGTTATTGTACGTATCACGTGTATATAGCAAAGCATAATCACATACAATATTAATCATTCCAGAGATTACGATTTGATACTAAATAATAGGAATAGTAATAATAGTTCATATGGGATATTCGGGTATCCCATATTTTACTTGTATGTTTTGGTAGGTACTTATATTCATGAATAGATGACTATGTATATATTGAGACCATGTATTCCTGCATTTCACATAATGGAGTCCGGTTTCACTGTAAATAAATTGGATCACTACAGCCGTTACTAGTACCTTTTAATAACCTTAAATATACCAGAATTGAGGTATTTTAAGTTATTTCGGTTAATTTGGACGTCTTATTTTAAAATGACAAACGTATTTACTTGTAGTAACACTCTCTGATAAAATTTCTACAGGGATTGTGGATATTTGCCATCGCTGTAGTTGCAAAAAAATATAACACTATGTTTCTAGGACTGAAATGTAACATCTTCCATGGATTTTAAAAAGCGTACAAGATACTGAAAATTAAATGGTTAATACAATAGCATTGCAGCGAGACCTCTGGAGTGAGTACCCTAAGATCCAGAACAAATACGTAGGGTTAAAAACTTTTGTCCTTTACCCACTCCCTTTACAGCCAATAACTTCCTGTTATCCTTGTTGGTTACAACAACAAAAAATGTCAATTTGGAATGTATCTACAGTTTTTCACGATCTACGGTGTATGCGACATGTGGTTGTAGGTACTGGTGTGTTTGTAAAAACAGTTTCAGTATTATTATGTTTACTGAGGTGTCACACTTTATACACCATAAATAATAAACCATTACCTTGTAACTCAAATACGTTAGCTACAGTGTAAGGCTTTAAAACTAATATATATGTATACACTAAAAAATAATATATTTCTAGTTTAAATGTCCTGGCTGTATATTAAACCATTCTAATTACTAATGTTAAATACTCTCCTTATATTTTATCCTTTAATACTACACGTATTTAAATAATTCAGTATTTTAGTGCAGCTAAAATAATGAGTTGTTATTGAGCTAAATTAATCTTACCAAATTTTATTATTGTACTTCTACGTAATTGATTTTCAATACAATACTTTTATGTAAAGGAACCAGAATTTGTAACGGAACGGTTATAGTGAGTAAGAATAAACTATAACGTAAAAATGCTGACACTTGGAAACAATAGTGCAAGAATTTCCTGGCACAACTTTGGAACGCATTAAGGTGACAGTGGGCGTCTAGCATAACTAAGATGAATATATAAAATTTCATAAAAAAATAAATTATTTATATTTTTTAATTACATATCAGAAATAATAAAGTTTTTAGTTTAAGAGAAGTAAGAGAATATATAGTCATAAGTACTGTAGTAAATAAATCATCAGAAGTATAGAACCAACCTAATCCCATCTTCAATAAGCATTTGAATTGGTAATTATGTAGAATATTTAGTTATACTAATTAAACACAAGTGTATGTTTCTCTCTAATCAGTTATTGAATTGATAATTAGATCTACTATGGTTTTTATTTCACGGACGAAAATTTATATTGTGAATCATGTATAAACCTCGTGATTTTCCATGAATGTTGTCATTCTATATAAATCTGTCCTGTTTTAGAAATTTATACTAATTTATTAACTCATACAGATGTGATATAGTTGATTCAACAACTGCTGTCGCCGCTTAACTGTATCTGTTGTCAAGTACATTAATTATATCCCTAAACAATTAATATAGCATAATGTTTTCGCTAGGTTAGTGAGTTGGTAGTGCTTAAAGAAATATTGGTTTTCAGATATTTTATAACGGTTTTCTTAAAGAAAACTTACGTTTCTTAGATACAGTAACAAGGATCAGTGTAAGGTAAATCTGTAATCTGATTATTTATAATAAATTACATAAAACATTGAAAACAAATTATCTGATGATCTGTAACGTATTAAAAATATATACGTTAATGAAATTATGATAATATAGTAAATAAACCAATTAAGTACTCTAACCCCAGTTTTCCAACTTCCGTTGTTTTATGATGGTTTTTTCAACACATTTCAAAATTATAACTTTGTTATTACTTCACTATCCTAATCCTAATAATATTATTAATTTGAAAGTCCATTGTATGTGTGCTTTTACTTTATCGCATGTACTATTAAACCAAGTGTTCTGAAACGTTTACATGGCCATTTTTACATGCACTTTTAGACGATGGGGCTGCTGTCACAACTAAAAATTGGTTGTATAAATATAGCTTTTGATTAAGTTGACAGATGTCTTAAAGCCTTTTATTAATTTTAGAGTTCTATTAATGTAATAGATTAACTCTTCAGTTCATACTATAATGTAATTTTATTGTAGACAAGTAGAATGTTCACTGAACATTGCCGACTACGTGCTCCAAGGTACCAGTGCAATGTGTAGTAACTATAGGCTATAGGTAATTATGACATGAATAGATAGATCTACTACACTCACCCCTTGAGATTCTACATTCGAGTTCAGAAAAACTTTTCCTGATATAGCCTAGCAACAATTGTACCTCTCAAACAATATTTAACTCATGGTCCTGGCAATATTTTCCTCACAAGTAACAAAACTTACTCACTTACTTGCCTCATCATCTCAATCTCACTTCATACATCAATATTAACAAACTCCCTTCACTGTGGATCAAAGAATACTCCTAAAATTTATATTATAATGATATACTATATATATATATATATATATATATATAGTCCCATTACCCTTTACACACTCCATTGACTTTTTATGTCCGGTTCGATGTTTCCACAAGTACAGACAGCTGACTGCTTTAGGACCAGTTTGAATAGCGGTACAACCTGCTAATCGTTAGTATCGGTGGTTTACTACAAATAAATGGAAAACCTTTGTATAAGCTTTTATATGAATATTACGTTTTACGTCAACACAAGTTGTATGAAATTGTGGTTCCAGAAAAATAAAAAAACAAAATGATAATTATATTTAGATTTGGTGTCAGAAATTAAGCTTTTTTATTACACATAGCGAATGTATGCGACATGTATCTCTTGTATACTTGTGAAAGATAATAATGTGAGAAAAACCAGCTATAATCAGATACCATCATTCCTCAAATGAAATATTCGGTTTTTCTTTATGATTCAGGATCAGTGTCTTAACAGTCATTAAATAGCTTTAAAAAACGCCAACTATAGAGGATTATTCATGAAGATATGAAAGAGAACGTGTGGTGAGGCTGCCATTCTAAATGTAAAAAATAAATGAAATGCAAGTTTAAATTCACAATGGCGTCCCCATAATAGCTGCTAGCGAAAAAATTCGCCCAGATTTAAGCTTACCAATGGGGTTTAAATCAGCGTGGTCCATCCGGAAATTCTGGTAAGGTAGATTATGTGGCAAAATAAATCTTTTATTACAGTTTTTTCAACTGATAAATAGAATAGAAAATGGTCCAGAATTTTAAGTTGAGTAGTATTTGAGAAAACCAGTGTAAAATGCAAAACATAAGTCTAAAAAGGCACAAACCGATAAAAAGTCATACTATTTGCTATCGCTTACCAAAACTTTGATTTGATGAGGATATTTAATTATAAACCATAAGGAGATTATAAACTGTCTTTAAAATAAGCATAGTAATCGTTTAGTATATGACGTGCAACTTACTAAGTTAAAGAATTTCAATTATAGTTTTTTTATATGTAATTTTGTCTTTGTCCTAACCAAAAAAAATTATTTTCTTCAAAAAAACTCATCCTTCCAGTTTTAAAAGAATTTAATCAAACTAAAACTTAAATGAGGTTTGTTATAGAACTAACTTGCACCCTTGGATATATCAATAATATCTGAGTAGGCGGGAAGTAAACTTTGTCAGGTTAACTTGCTGTCCAACTGGATTACAGATTCCTCTAACGCTCAGTAGGCGGGAAGTAAACCTTGTCAGGTTAACTTGCTGTCAACTAGATTACAGATTCTCTAACCTTCAGTAGGCGGGAATTAAAACTTTGTCAGGTTAACTTGCTGTCAACTGGATTACAGATTCCTCTAACGCTCAGTAGGCGAGACCGGTACCAGACGTTCCCATTTTTACGGAGCAGGAGCTTGTAGCGGCGGTGTCTACCATGCGAAACAAGAAGGCTCCGGGACCTGATGGCATTCCAGCTGAGGTTTTAGAAGATTGTGGCGGCGAGTTATCCGCTCTTTGCAGCTGAACATGTTTGGTAGCGGGTGTGTTCCCGTCGCGCTGGAAGGTTGCTAGGTTGGCGCTGATCAGCAAAGGCAAAAAGTGATCCGAACTCCCCGTCGGCATACAGGCCACTTTGTATGCTTGACACCGCGGGGAAGCTCTATGAAAGGTTGCTGAAACCCAGGTTGCTGTCGTCCATCGAAGCCGCCGGAGATCTCTCTCCCCGGCAGCATGGCTTTCGAAAGCGACACTCAACTCTGAACGCCATTTCAGAGGTGATCAGTGCCGTCCAGCAGGCCGAAACAGCCTGTCACCAGGCTCGGCCGATTGTGCTGTTGGTTACACTTGACGTAAAAAACGCGTTTAACTCTGCTCGGTGGGAGGACATGCTAGAGGCGTTGCAGCGGGACTTCAGTGTGCCCGACTATCTCCTGGTCATGTGTGCAGGACTACCTGAAGAACCGACGGTCTATTGTATGAAAAACCAAGAAAAAAACACGTAGATGACGAATTGAAGGAGAACAAAAGAGAGTCCACTCGCCGGTGCGGCTCAAGGGTCTATTCCTGCGGCCCTAGACCTATGGAATGTATTTTCATACGAATGGTTTTGCTTACGCCTCGAGAATGCCCCACGACGTCGTACCTCCGTGGGTAATATGCTGATGACGTGGCCTGCAGTCATCAACGGGGCGAAGGGACGCCGGACTTGGCACAGTTACGCGCTTAATCAGGTAATGATTCGGGTCAAATGCCTGGATTGCACGAGCCATGGACTTTGGAAGCTGGCGGTCCCTCCAAGGACCGAAATCGTTAATGCTCACTCCTTCGACGGAGAATCCCCCCCCCCACTCTGATCTCTATGAATGTGGGGTGGTGTCCGAGGTTCGGAACAAGGACTTAGCGGCGAAGTACCTGGGGTGTGTTTACCTCGACTGCCCGTCCCTTACGTTATTGGGAGCACATTCAGGCAGGTGTGTGACAATAGCCCTCTAAGGTGGTTATGTCTCTCGGCAGGCTGATGGCTAAGACGTAGGAAGCTGGCCATAGGTCAAGTAAGAGAACGCGGCCTCCCTCATGTCCTACTGTAAAACTCAACCCCTTCTGTATGGCGCAGAGGTTTGGGGCGGGTTGGTTCATGAGGATAAGGCGATACAGTCAAAAGCTATGTTATCGGTACAGAGAAGAGCGGGCAACTTAGGGTCGCCTAGCGCCTATCGCAACGCAAGTTTTTCCGGGTTTCATAGAGCCGTGGCGGTCGTGGCTGGGGTGATTCCTATTTGACCTGCTGGCCATACGAGAGACAGACCGTCTT
>NW_025781565.1:0-42081 GCF_021130785.1 Homalodisca vitripennis | reverse complement strand
TGGCGTTAAAAAAGTTTTGTTTTTTAATCCCAAATTTTTCCGTCCTATTACTTTTTCTTTCCAAAAAATCCTAAACGTCCAATTTTCCAAAAATTTTCATCGATTTCAAGAAAATTTTTTCTTTCCCCAAATTTGGTTTCTCCCCCTTTAACTCCTCCCTTCATAAGTTTTGTTTTTCTCAAAGATAAAATGGTGCTATAATGTATTTTTTGTGTTTACTTTAAATCAATCTATAATAATATATATTTGGATCCCAAATTGCATTAGAGATTTCATTTCAAGAACTACTACTCTGTCCATGTGTGCAGGCCAGTTCTTTATTGAACAGGTACAAAAGCTTCAAAGCATAAATTTTTAGGACGAGTACTTGAAACTTATCAGCGAAACACAATGTACTTAATTTTGTCAAATAACTGACGGCACTTGCAGATCTACTTTTTACCCGTCACTGCTCGACATTTCAGTGACAGATTCCCCTCTTCACTAGGTTACTTGAATAATCAGCTGTTCCCCGTTATTTGTCTGATATGAAACTAAACGAGTGTACATAAACATCAGTTTAAATTATGCAATAATGAAATCTTGAGCTGTAAGTACATCTACGCATTTTTAATCCTACAGTATTAACTTGAACTGGCAAGTAGCTTTTATAAACTTAAGAAGTAATTTTAAGACCGTTTAAATGTTGAATAACGTAATTTCATGCGGTTAACTAGAGTTATTCTATATATGGATTTCATCAGTTTGTATATAAATCATAAATATAATTATTATAAACAAGTACTTCGCCCTTTTTTGATAGGGACTGGGAATCTTTTTGTAAGCTTATTTTACTTAAAACTATTAATTTTTTACATCGGTATACAAGATTCAAAATGAGTTAAGTCAGTTCTAAGAAGAGTATTTGATTCCAATATCGCGTAATTAGGAGATGAAACGTGACGTAGTTAATAATCTATCGTAATAGGATTCAGCTGAACCTCTTTAACATGTCTTGGGCACACCACAATGACTCATGGAGTCATCAGATGCACAATTGGTGAGAAGTATGAGAACACATCTAACATCTTCGTTACACTCGATTGCTTCTGTAAAACCAGACAGACCTTTTGTAGTGTAGGTGTCTCTGGTGTAGAACGGAAGCAAAGAGTTTTCGTCACTTAAATTCTTGTATCCTTTTTAGATACGAAACTCCCGATTTCAAGAAATCAATTATCCTGACAGTGTCATATTTTAGACTCTGGTTTGTCTGGCGTCAAACGAACGCAAAGCCGTGTGATTTTCGGGATTTATTCAACATTGAATATAATTTTCAATATTTAAAAAACTTATTGTGTTTCGATATTGTTCAACCCTTTTAAATGCTACATGGTAAGCGACTATTACCCATTCTGCCTCCGATTTGAGTTTAGCTAGTATGATATTAAAGAAAAATAGACATACAAAGAAATCTATAATGTTCTTTTTCGAGCCGAATGGTTGATGTAAATTTATGAAAACAACTCTTAATAAACGTCATTGTTGTCCCTAAGGCGTGTTGATAATATTCAGTAATAATATAAAGGGATTCAAGAAATTGGAAAAAAAATCATAATAATTTAAAACAGTTAATCTAGGTCTGTCTTCAGCAATGGAAAATATAATACCTGAGAACAGGAGTGGAAGCCATTGATTAATCCTTTTAATTATATTTTTACATCACCTCTGTATAAAAACGTCTCGTGGATCATATTTTACGAAAGAGTGTTCGTTGTTCGTATTTGCTACTAATTATGGCTATTTATTAAAAATGTTGGTCTAAACTAGTTTTAAAATCCTTAAAATTCAAAGAAGAAAATTACCGATCAATTAAAAATGCTATTTTACAAAATCTTTTGGTATATTGACACTATTCATCCGCTTCTTCTTATTACGATGGTTTTCATGGTTTCGATCAAGTAAATAAATCAATCGACTAAACTGTATATTAATTAACTATCCTATCTCATTACGGTATAGTGGGAGGCAAAACGTGTGTTGTCCAGCACTTGAATAAAGAAACCGGTATGTCAAAATGATTTAGTGAAACTTCCACACTGGAAATTTAGTGTTCATATCAATTTCTGCACCTGACAGTTCCACATTCCTGCCCTCAAAATTATATTTTCCTATATACGTTGTTGAACCACTGGTGTTTCCAGATACATAAATAACATATGGCCCTGTATTACAAATTCCAATATTTATGATTAAAATCGATTAATAGCATTAACAGGAATATCACAGATTTTTTCACTAATTGCTTCACAGGTGATTGGTAACCGGTGATTTTGTAATTCTCTTGAATTTATAATTTATTTATACTGGATTACTAATACTAATGAAAGCATATTTTAAATATAAGTACTAAAACTTTTATTAAACATGAATAAAGTTAAATTTTAATATTTTAGAAACAATAATACATTTATACTTATTTAAGGTAAACATTTGAGGTATTATTAATAATGATTACAAGTACGCCCTTGGTAATAAAGCAAAATTCAACCCATAATGACATTACGTAAAGCTATTGGTTCCAAAATTAATTGGGTTTTTGGAATAATTTGAAATTGAGTTTCAATTAAGATTTTAAGTTTATACCCCTATATATTCAATGGAAAACTAATCTTATTAGAGGTTATAAAGTATAGTCAAGATATATATACAAATCAGATAATAAACAACCGCTATTTGATATAAAAATGAAACTAAACACTTGGTAAATGTTTTATTATAATTGTTAAGACACTTGCCTTTGGTATTAAGCCATATTAAATAAATACAAATTTATTTTTACTGCTTTAGATAACAACTTTTTAAGGGTGTTAAATCTGCTCAACTTTAAAAAATGTAATTAAAATAATTTAAAATGTTTTTTAGTTATTAAACACTTTTTTTACCGTCAATCAGATATGCCAAAAATTGAAGGAATATGCCAAGCAAAATTATTAGTTATACTGTGGGCAGTAACAAATCTATTGACTGTAACTAATGGCTTCGTTAGATAGGTTTTACTACAGAATTACCAAACAAAAGCACTCAAACAGATCTCACTGAAATAACGAGGACTCCGGAGGGACAACATGATCGAGATCTTAACTTTTGGCCATTTCCAGTAAGCCTCGCCCGGATTTGGAACCGCGAGTTTATCTCTAATCTCGGTATATGTGTCCCCATTCATCTCTTGAATTCTAGTCGATTCATCAAATCTCCGTTCGATTCATATATAGTTCTGGATCGATTACTTCAAGTTTTCCGTTACACAATATTTGCAAGGACATTGATTTTAGGGGGTTTTAGAAATAACATGAAAATATCGGATAACTGTGCAAAATATTTAATATAGTCCAAACTTCAATTTTTATAGTGATTATATCACTAAAAAAATGTGATTTAACAAAAAAATCACGATTACTTTACTTTATATGACTTATGAAAATTCATTCCACTTTAAAGAATAAAAATGGTATTGACATTTATTTTGTAAAGGGAATTATAATGTTGATTAATATTTTACAAGGATTAGTTTTCCTGCACTTTGGGTGCAACATAATTTAACAGATCCTACTCAAGAGTTACTAAGTGATGCGATTTAAGAATTTTGTAAGGTAACACTTTTGGATATTTTTCGCTAAATCTTGATTAGTAAAAAAACTAAGCCGAGTAAAATTTGTTTTTGTTTTCATTAAGCTAATAAGGCTTTCCTGCTAAACATAATTTTTGTTAATGTTTTTGAAGAAAATTAAATAATATTTAATAATTGTTGATGTTTCTGTGATTCAGTGTTTAGTTACTGTGACCATGAATTGCTTAGGAACTTACCAAACTATTGTTGCAAATCTAGGTTACAACACACAAAAGTTACCAAGCCTGGGGTAACCTGAGGACGGAACTTGAATGAACTGCTGCGACAGCTCCGTTATTCTCTTCTGCTTGGAGTACAATGCAGCTCATATGCAACTTTACCTTCTAAATGTAATATATGGAGAGGGGGTTTTGATGTTTATATTTGTTAACTGTGGTATAACTAGTGTAGATGGTTATGTAAACATAACTTTTCTATTATGAAGTGTTGTTTAATTATTTATGATGGTGCGAAAAACTTTTAAATCTACGATAGAAAATTATAATTACGTACAAAAAAACTCGTCACATAGAAGTCATGTCTAACTTGTTTGTTTGGTGTGAATACATTAAAAAATATTGAAAAATTAAGAAAATTTGGTTTTCCTTTACATAAACCCAATAAAAAGAACTTTATTTTGGCAAAACTGGCTGGTAGCACGTAAAAAACCGTGGCTTTGCCACGCAATATTCCAAGTTGAAGTCCCTTGTTTACTAATAAGTAAAAGCCGTGTATGATGTAATACCGATTGAGTCTGAAGAATATATATACAGTACAAATAGCCTACCTACTTCCATTCTTTAAGGAAAAAAATCCTTAAGTTCGTTCAATTATTATATGGTTCCTTGTGTTATAGTTGATTTTACATTATTTGTTCAGTTTTACCTATTTTCCCTTAAGCCACAGTTGAAGTGGCCCATATTAAAATGTCAAGGAAGGCCCATCAATTTAGGGGGTACGGTATGTAAAAGAATTTTAACAGCTTTCCTCTTAATATTTGTTTTAAGTAACAGTGGTAAATAGAATTTGCAAAGCAAATACCATACTCTTAATTTGTCACTGGTGAATTTTGTTAGTAACAAATGGTAATATTTACTTAGTCTTTCGCTATCTTTTCCAGACTACTGGGCAATAGCTCCTTTGTATACTTAATATTTTATCATTTTAAAACGTAAACAAATGTTTTAAGCTCACTTCGGTCTCGGTCGAACTTCAGGTGAAAAGTTTTTCAACAGTTATTTAGTTGTGTCGAGTCAAATTTGATTTACGAAAACTAATATACATATTTTTTCCGAATTCCTACAAAAATAATTATAAGTAACTTTTCCAATATGCCTCCATTATACCTCCCTTTTCCACAGATTTCAACTAACTATTTTTAAAAAACTAGTCAAATACCAGTTCTAATATATATTACAGACATATACTACAAAGGCATTTACAGTTTTTAGAATTTTTTTATTCTTTTAGAAAAAATTTTTAAATCCCCGAATTTATAAAAAAGCATTGCAAAACTTTTAACAAAATCATCATTAAAATCATGAACTAAACAAACTATAAATTGATCACACAAGTTTTCAGATAGCCTAACAAAAGAAAAAAAGGCGTTCCTGTAAATTATCAATAACATTAATTGTTTTTCATCATTACCTTTTGTATTAGTGTCCCAAAATTCACACGAAGCTGCATTATGTATGGAAACAAATGCTGAATAATATGTATATAAATTTAATATTTTACAGACTTACTTTCAATAAAGGCAGCTGGAAGATTTCCACCTCTATATTGATATTAAGTTAGCTGTAATGCTAAATTAAACAGTAATTCCATGTCTTACCTGGTTTAGTTTTAAGTGTATGTAGGTAAGAATTTAATATCATTTATAATTGAATATTTTTAAACGCTTTCATACACCACTCCAATTCTACCTCACACCAAATCTAAAGTGGTTGACGATTCGATTTTCTTTACTTATGAAATTATTTCCTTTGATTAACAATTTCCTCTATGGTTATTGCAGTATGCATTGGCTGCCACCTTCTGGATAATATATGGCGACGTCGTAATAATGTTTTTATTCTGATTAAAACACACCCATCAATTATTAATAAATTACTTAATTAACTAACACACATATATTTCATTTAAATTGTACTAAAATCAAAACTGCTCCCAATTAAATTGGTATGATTTAACCGCTGCAAGTGTAGTGATTTATAACTGAACAAATATTTTGAATTTAATTTACTAGTACATGCAGTTTATAATAATTTATTCAAAAGATTAATTTCCCCGTAATATTTATGAATAAAAATAGTTTTCATTATTTTTCCTGAAATAATTTGACATAGAATGTTTTCGTTAAAAATACAATAAAATCTAATTTGTAGTAGAAAATTTTAAATAAATTTTATTACAAACCACGTGTATGGATGAATCAAGGATAGATAATGTATCTATATGCGTTGGTTCCGCAGAAGGATGACGCTTGTTTGGTTAACCCAGGATTTACTCAGAAAAGGTGGATGTATTACCTGATTCTTAACGAGAGGTCATACCTCTTACCTTTACTAGACCCTGGACATCTATTTCAAGGGCAAATAAAAATTGGAATAATCAATAAGTGTGGAACGTTACAGTAAAATTTGTTCTTACACTAATTGTCATAAATGGATCACGACCACTACTCAGATGAGCTCAAACCTTACCCTCGTCCCTTTTTTCATCCCTTTTCCCTATTCTCTATAATTCATTTCCACAAAAAATAACGTTCTCCACAATTTGATATTGGAAATGTATAAACGTCTTACATGCACGATGTGCTTGTAAATATTCCTCTCAATTACTAATCTAAAGTTAAAGTAATACAAAACTGTTAGATCATTCTTATAGTAAATCAACTGTTACTCGAATTTACACACACCACACACACACACACACCACACACACACACACAACACACACACACACACAATGTGGTTTAAAAAAATAATTTTCTTTTAGGTGGTGGAGATAGGCAATATATCAATACTGAAACTTAATTTGGTTAGTGCACTGATGTAGTAATGGAGTTAGCGAAAAATTTACTTTATCTTTTACCCATCGTAACGTATTGCATCAAGAATTAAAAAATGATTCCATAATCTTTACTTACGATATATGGTTAAGTTATTAGATTTTCTATATTAGTTATGGAAGTAACTTAGTTAAGTTAGGTTGATTAAAAATTTTATTTTTCAAAGAGTACTTATTTCTTTACAATTTTTTTCAGATATGATGAATATTAATAAAGTATTTGCAAACATTTTTTTTTTTATTATTTTACCTTTAATTACACATTACAACCACACGTACTGTAAAATCCCCTCTATTATAATTGAAATACCTTTGTATATACGATATAATATTATATAGACTATATAAAATATATATATATATATATATATATTATAAGTAGATATGAATATGGGGTTAGGTTTTCTAGTCTCCACTTTTAGGGACAGACGGTAAATCAATGAAAAATACTGTTTAAAAGGACAAATAAACGAATCTGTTAACTCACTCGAATTGAAAAAATTTACCGAATCTATAGCTGTTTGCTTTCTACTTTCTTGAGCTGTCAAATCAATCTATTGGTTCCTGCTACGAATAAACTATAAATTAAAACTTATAAACGGAAAATGATGGAATTTGCTAACAAATCACTCGAGATAGCAAAGGTCGGGGGAGAATGTTGAGTAAAACCACATTCTTTTTTGACGAGGTTCTTCATTTAATTTCTTCCAAATTGTAACTATAAAAAATCATCAAAGATTTCAGGCTTAAATTCGTAAATCAAATTTCAACATCCAGATAATGAAAAAAATAACAGGTAAAATTCTTCTCATAATAAACGTGTGTATACGATACCTACAAAACCTAATGTATTCTTTGAAAAGGAAAATAATTTTTTTCAAGGGTTAATGAGAGATAAGTAAAAATTTGTATTCTGTTTATCTTAAATTTCTGTAACCAAATTTTTGTTTGTTTTTTTTCACCTTCCGTATTGTAATTTTGTAAGCAGATTAATTCAAATGGTGTTAGTTTATTTCGAAATTTCCTAGGTTTGGTTTTTCAGGTTCTTTCGGTACAAAATTAAAATTTACAATCTCTTACATACTATAAGTATTTTTTTATCAATAATTTCTCCTCTATTATAATCATCTTGTAACAGTTGGGCATTATTACTCTTCCATTTAAACTAAAAAGATTTTTTTTTATAAATGGAGATTATGGAACTAACTCTGCCGAGATTATAAATTTTTCAGCGCATAATGTTTGTGTTTACATTTCTACAACAGAGATAAATAGAAAATAATTTCATTCTATGTGCTACAACTATTTAGGATATATCTTTGGTCTATGAGTACAAAGATTATTCCGGAAGAAATCGAGATTTTTCATCAGCGAAAGAGTATATTTTTGAAGTTTTAGAAGGAATGAAAGAGATATAATATGAATTTAGCAAATTATTTTTCTTAAATAAAAAAATCTAATTCTACTAAATAGTCACCAAACAACCATGAACTCACCACAAAGTCTCTACAATTTTCCTAAGCATTAAAAAACAGTGCTGCAACAAAAGATTGAATTACAGTGAATTGCCGGTTTATTTTCAACAAACAGTTTGATACCAGTCCCTTCGGATACTTTCCTTAAATGAAACAGAATTAAAAGAACTTGTAGAGTCTTTTGCAGAAAGAACGAAAAACATGCAACACGTTGTACACACAAAAAAACGAAAAAAATTAAGGGGATTATATATTTTAATATAATTATGCCGAAAGAATATTGAAAAGAAAGTAAAAAAAATAAACAAAACAGAGAGTTTTTCAAATCTGTTTTTTTATGAAATTTTTTTCCCCATATTATTCGTCCTTCAAGATAATTCAAGACTTAATTGATGAAATTTTCTTAGGGAAAATTTTTGTAAGTATCCAAGATTATATCAACACAAGTATCATTTAAAGAGCATTATAGAATTTTTCTTATAGAATTATAGCCACATTCTTGTGGTGAAACAAAAGGTATTTAACCTGTAGATCAATATTCCCATGTGATTCCTATGGAAGAAAAGACACCAACTATTGGTTATCAAAAAACAGTACTATGGAGACGTGGGGAGGGGGACTTGCAAGTTTTTAAGGGAGCAGCAACTGAAAAGAAACATCTGGACAAAAAAAATGTAACCACACATTACTGAACTAACATGTTGTTTTTCTTCTTTCCGCAAACCAGCATTGCTGATGATCAAAGCTGAAATAAGAAAAACATATGGAAATTGGGAGAAAAAAAGTAACTCTCCATATGGAAGTAAATATTGATTATATTTTCAGTTTAGGAAACAAACTCGAAGGTCTCAGCGTTCCTAGTGGTAAATCGACGCATGCAACGTCAATGATACCTATTACTCACATTATTAGAAGTTTAGTCGAGGTCACCCACCTGCGTTTCCTAGTGGTAACGCCTACGTCGATAGTTAGTGAAACAAACAGTTCGAGGTCACGCGCGATTTTCCTAGTGGTAATCGCCTACGTCATATAGTTTAGTGAAACAAACAGTCCGAGGTCAACCGCGTTTCCTAGTGAGTAAACGCCTACGTCATTAGTTATGTGCCGATGAATAATATAGATAAATACGATGGATTTTTTACAACTGAATTTCTCTAATTATCGTTTCTTAATTCACATCAATAGGCTAAAAAAATTTCTCAGAAGACCACAATCACACATAACAAACTCGCGTTTGTGTAACAGCTTTTTTGAAAATCCATCTTGATAATTATATCGTTCTTTGAACCAGAAATATTTGTCATAAGCATCTATTTGTTTGTAATCAATGACATAAAATAGGGTCTACTTCGCTAAAAAATTCTTTTAGGATTGTAAATACATTTCCCTTATTAATTTATACCAGTAAAACTTTCTTAAAATCTCTGATACATTCTGATCACATGATTCTGGAAAAGACCTCCTGAAAATGTTTAAATTTTTGTGAATTCAATCTGGAGAATAAGAACTCCGTTCAATCTTTAACTCTGATATTTTTTTTACATTCCAAACTATCAAACTTTGAAGGATTTTTTTCTCTGATTATTTCTGGTCTATCTGTTTGAAAACCTATGATCATACGAACTTGGGATTGAAGATATTTTTCTATAAATATTTTGTAATATCGAACGAATAAGTCTTGTTTCCGGAAATACCTTTTTGTGTTCAATACATTGCCAATCTAGAAAATTAAACATAATGTTTTGACTTTTTGTAATTTCATCAATCAACCTAATTTTACTCGTGGTTTTATAATCAATCATTGGAACTCTAATAAAAAAATCTGTAATTGTTATTTTTTTCCATCAACAGGCATAACATTTCCAGTTGCAGTCTTCAGAATCACATCATTGTCTTCTGCTCTTATAAAACTTAGATAAAATCCTCCTTTATAGATCGGAATAGTAACATTTTCAAAAAATCCTAATCCAAAATGAGATAAATTTCCAGCTGCTTCAAAAACACCAAATTTAAAATCTGATTCAAAGCCATTAGAAGTTTGAGAAATAACATCACTTTTTGAATACTAAATAGTTCCTTTAATTGTGCTTAATTGGCCACAGTTTTCGACTTCTCTTCTAATTTATTGTGTTTTTCTTACTTCAATCTTAGAAAATAAAAAACGGTATAAAATTATCGATTAATCTAACATTATCAGTTCCAAGATATGCTTGACCCATCTTGTTTTGTTAAAGTTCCAGAAATATAAAAACTGGAAGTTAGACGAGCAAAAGTTATCTCCAAAATCAATATTAAACTCAGTTCTTTTATTCGGTTCATTCAAATGTTGTTTACTAATTGGATAGAAATTTTTAAACTCCGCCCTTTCAATATCACTAGCATATTTTCTGATAGTCCGCCATTTAATAAGAGAAAATTTAGAAATTTTAAAACATCATGTATAAGAAAGATATCATTTTTTCATCGATCTAATGTACGTTTTTATAAGAAAAGATATAAATTTTAGTAAAAATAATTAAAAAGATTACAGTTCATTTTTAATGATCTACTTCGTCATATTCGGGATTCTCTTCCTTAAATTTTGCGATCTCGGTCACATATTTCAATAAAATTTGCACAGGATAGTAACCGCTATCTATAATATTGTTCCAATCAACTGTATCTTTATTTTCATCCAAAAACTTTATACTCAAGTGTTGATAGAGACAAAGAACAGACATATGATGGATTTTATATCATTTGTTGCAGTTTTTTTCTTTACATCTCACACAGTATATGAGCGCCATTTATATAAGGAAAATTAGTCATTCATAGCCGCCTAATCCATTAAATCTGTTATCAATATTTTCAAAAGTTTTATTAACATCATCTTCTTTAAATTTATTAAAGTTTTTCTTCTAGTTTATTTACTTTATCGAGATATAAAGAGTATTGATCATCTATTCTTTTAAGTAATTCATTATTATGTGTTACTTTCTCATTGAAACGTGTACCAAAATTTTTCAAAAAAGTTTACTTTCTCATTGAAAACGTGTATCAAAAAATTTTCCAGAATTTTGTTAATTTGCTAAACACCAACTAATTCATTAACATTATTTTTATATGTATTAAAGTTTTCTTCTAAGTTTATTTACTTTATCAAGTAATTCACCAACATCGTCTACTGATTCTTCTATTTCTGGCTTCTAACTTGTCATAGACTTCTGTTGTAAAATCTTTAACATGCTGTTTATGATTCTCATAATTTTGTTTTAGTTCATTAAACATTTTAATAGGATCTTCTAATTGAATCATTACAACAACATCAAATGGATTAATTCCTTTACTAACACTGCTAATTCTTTTTTTGCTTTTAAAATCTAATGCATTTTTTAAACATTCGGATCATGTAAATCAACAATATCGATGTTTTCTGATAATTTTAGGAGGTTTTAAAATTTGTTGTTCTTTAACAATCAACATCATGTTTTGTCAATACCAGGTCGAAACACCGACAAATTCTTTTTTTATTAGCCAAACTAACATAATTCTTTTCAACTTTGATCGCTTCAGTTAATTTTATCAGCTTTTTCGATATGAGACATTAAAATTGGTAAATAATTTTTTTTACACCATCATCAACTTCTTTTTCCAATGTTTTTATTTTATCAGCAACTTCATTTGAACTCATGAAATTTGCAAGTTTGTTATCATATTCTGCTTTAAAATCTTCAATCTCGACAGCAAACATATCTGAATCTGGAAGGTTTTGTAATAAATTTTCTAACTTGTTATCAAACTCATTTCTCAAACTATCAAAATTGAAAACTATTATCTACATTTTGAATAATTTGTGTTTCAAATACGTCAAAAATATTTTGTGAATCCATATTTATTAAGTAATAAATTTGTTAACAACTTCTTTAAAATCTTTACCAGTACTCAGTTCATTCAAAACAAAAACACATAAATGACCACAAATTGGGGGATCTTTTTATAGTCTTGAATTCTGAGAATCATTGTAGTAGACGCTTGATTTTTTCAAATATTTAATCAATTCTATAGGTGGTTTGTCCTCAATTCTTCCATACGAATCTAAAATAACATGCATTCTTATCATTTTTTATAATAAACAAATCCAATGCGTTCCACTTCCCATAATCGAGTCTAAATTCACAATTCCCACATTCAAATTTCTTAACTTTTTCAGGTAATGTATTCTCTCATGAAGATTTCCTCTAAAATGTTTAATATTTTTGCAGATTTCCTTCCAATTCCCCGAATGTTTAAAGGTTTTAAATTTTTTTTTCAATGTTTGATTTTCACGTAATTCAAAGTTTTTTTCATCTAATCCAGATCCTGTAACATCTTCCAACTCTTTATCTAACCAATTTTAAAATGTTTCGAACAATAGGAATCACATCTTTTTTAACGATTGGAGCAGCTTTACGAACATAAGGAAACAACATTTTTTAACAACTGGAATATTTTCTCCCAAAATCTAATAAATCTTTCAAAAGTCCACCATTTTTAAGTTCTTTCAACTGATTATAAGAAAATTCTATTCTGGTTCCTTTATTGTTTTTCTTATGTTTTTCGAGTTTATTGTATTGTCTATTTGTTAAAAATAATCTTATCTTCGCCATTTTTTAGTTGATCTATTTTAAATTGAATACTAACGGGTATTTTCTTCTTAAAAGCGGATTTTATTTTTTTCTTTCTGATTTTTGCTGAAGTTTACGTTCACCTCCATTTATATAGTTAAAATTTCAAGTTCTCTTTCGATTCCCATTCCTATGTTTTCTCTTCAAAAACATTGCTCCAAGCTGTTGGAAGCGCAACAAATCTTTTCACCTAAACTAGCATCTTTTGATAAAAAATCTATCCATTGCCTTATCTTGCAAAAACTTTATCTGCTATATGTCTGGAATTTTGTGTCTCTATGTTTTGCATAAAAAATATCGTGTTCCATAGCAGCTTGATCTAATTTATTTTATACCAGGATCTCCTCTTTTTAGTCTTTTTTTCGAGTCTTTTGTGCCAGGCCCCCAGATACTGATAAGTTGGTACGTGTAATTCAAAAGGTAAATTGTTGATAAAATCATTCAAAAGTCCACTACCCTCAATCATAGATGAACTTATTGTCGGAAAAATTCGTTTTAAATATTTAATTCCATCAGGTTTTTCAATCATTTCGTCAAGTTTGTTCGAAATAAAATCTTTAATCGCTTTTCTTTTCGTTCAAAAAATTGTTGTTTTTCCAGCCTTTTCTTGAGCATAAAATATAATTTTATAATTCCATCGAGTTTTGTCAAATCGTCGATATATCTGTACTCAATCTTATTATCACTGTATTTTTCTTATACCAGATCCTTCGATTCGTTTTTCCCAAATTGGTTTATTAATCAAATTGAGATATTTTTTACCTTTACTTGACTTTGGTTTCTTAGTTGATGGATCATTATTTTTGTAAATTGAATCAGATTTCCATATAAAATTTCAGTATACTTTTTCAAGTCTTCTTCAGAATATAAACCGTCTTTTGGAACATCAGTGCCTGTTTAATAATCTCCATAAACCCTGAGTACCTTCGGTACATTTTTTCATTAATAAAACTATGTCATTTATGTTCAAAATTTACGGGCAAATTTCCAATCATAAAAACTCTTTCTTCTTTCTATCCCAATACAAACCAAATTTATCATCCTTCGCTCTAGGAAGGAAATTTTTCTACCAATTTCACCAATTATTATATCCGTCGTTCCAGGACTTATTGGTTCAACCTATTGTAGATTCTTCAATGATTCTAGGTCTAAATGGTGTTGACGATGGTAATTTTGGCAATTCAAACTCAGATTCTGGTATCGAACATATCAGCAAATTGTCGTACAACTGGAACCAAATTCATTAAATTTTGATTATCGCTTTTAAAACATTTTCAATTTTGCCCTCAACATTTTTTATTGCAGAAGTTACAGGTTGATTAATTTTTTGAATAAGTTCTTGTTCTTCTTCATCCATTCGAATCTGTTCTTTAAATTCTTTGATTAATTTCTTTTCGATTTGATCAAGTTTTTTCGCTTCTTCCAGAAGTTACGTTTCGCCATTTATTTAGGAAAATTTTGAAACGTGGAACGTAAAACGTGAACGTGGAACGTAAAAACGTGAACGTGGAACGTAAAAACGTGAACGTGGAACGTAAAAACGTGAACGTGGAACGTAAAAAACGTGAATGTGGAACGTAAAAAAAACGTGAACGTGGAACGTAAAAAACGTGAACGTGGAACGTAAAAAACGTGAACGAGAACGTGAACGAGAACGTGAACACGAAACGTGGAACGTAAACACGAAAACGTGAAAACGTGAACACGAAACGTGAAACGTGAACACGAACGTGAAACATGAACGTGAACAGATTTTACTGTTTTTCTGTTATTTTCATAATGTAAATAAAAATTAAAGATAATATAAAAATAGTTGTAACAAATATTTTATCAAGTAGATTTGTCAGAGACCACTGAGCAGCAATTTATGTTAGAAAATTTATTCAAATATTTGCCATTTTTAGGCTTCAAAGTTAGATTAATAGTTAAAAATCCGTAGTCTTCCTTCCAAATTTTATCACATAACTCAATAAAAGTGGTTAAAACTCATATCAGATCCCACATATTGTTATAAATCTTTCTCGAATAGTGATCATCTTGCTTAAAAATACACAACATATTCAGGTTATTTTTTATAACTTGTTTATCAACCTTTGAAAAGCATTAGGAAAGATAGATACAAGATATGTTTTTGTGACGAGACATTACGAAATATTCCTTAATAACGTCCTGATTTTCCAAAATACAATCATCAAAAACGATTAACGAATTGGGTTTACATTCGCTGTTAACGGAACTATGTCCTCAGAAGCATTGTAAAAATGTGATATTTCTTTGCTTAAGTTCTTCTCAATATTTTCAAATCTTTCCTTGTAATTTTTTATAGGCGTCTTGTTCTAAAGATTTACTAAAAACATACAAATTGGAATAAGGAATTCAACCTATTGTAGATAAAAATTCAATAATAAAGTTGTTTTTCCACATCCACTTGAAACCAACAATTAACAATCTGATTGGTTGATCTTTCTTATTTTCTTCAAACGTTTTGAAGTTTTATCTGATCTTTCTGCTTTAAAAAATTTCTCCATTTAAATAGAAGATTTTCATCTTGAAGCAACGCTTGCGAAAATGAAGCTGTTCAAGTTGACTTCAGAAAGCTCTCAATTATTTTTAAACTTGGAACATCCTATACACTTAGAGGAAGAATCAAATTATTTTATCGGTTTAAGCGGCTTTTATTTCTGATAATTTTGTAATAAATATTAGTGAAAGTTCTCCTTATTGTATAGGATTTAGTGAGAAGAACATAACAAAATATTATGGTTTTAAACAAAGGATATTATACCTTCGATCAAATAAAAAAATTCCCTTAAAAATTATCTAAAAAAAAACATTCAAACAATCAGATAAATCTTTAAACTTTGACGAAAACAAGTTTGAAATGAAAAAAAATTATCTCTCTAATAAAATTCAAATAAAATCACCAGTAAGAATAATGTTTTCAGCAATTATTGTAGATTTATTAGGGTTTGTTCAAGAAACTATTGAGCCAAATCAGGTATATTTAGGAAATAAAAAACGCCAAAATTTAGACCGTTTGATGTAATTGAAGTACATTGTAATCTCGTTGAACCTAGTTTTGAAAATCATACCGAACATTTTACACAAAGAATCTGAAATTTTGTACACATTTTTCCCAAATGTTGCTTATGGATCAAAAATCAGTGAAAAACCGAATGAAATCGATTATATTCCAATTAGAAAAAATATTAAAAGAATTCAAAAAATCGTTCTAACTATACAAGACTCTGAAGGAAAATTTATTGAAAAATGAGAGTAAAAACTACAATTTTACTTAAGATTGTTGAAGCAACGGACATGAATCATGGGGAGCTATTGAATAGCTTACCTTCAAACTTTCAAGAAAACACTGTTTTTATCAATGAACCTTTACACTCAAAATAAAAATTTACTAGTTAAATTTCTTTTCTATCTAAATGGAGACAGTTGTAGATCTAATAAATAATCAACTCAAATTCAATAATACAGAAATTTTTTACGATTGTTGACGAAAATAACGAAATTTGGTTCAAAGCAAAAGATGTTGCAGAAATTTTAGAATATGAAAACACGAGGCAAGCTATCATAAATAATGTCGATAATAATGACGATAAAAACAACTTTTGAATGTATAAATTACAGGAGTCTATCCCATAGACCCCGAGAAAATATTCAAAAAACATACTATTTTCGTTAATGAATCTGGCCTTTATTCTCGAAATAAAAATTACTAGTTAAATTTCTTTTTCTATCTAAATGGAGTCAGTTGTAGACCTACTCAATAATCAACTTATATTCAATAATAAAAGACATTGTAAACGATTGTAGACGAAAACAATGTAATCTGGTTTAAGGGCTAAAGATGTTTGTGAAATATTAGGTTATGAAAAAACAAAAAACGCAATTAAATTAAATGTTGAAGATGATGACAAAATTCAATATTTTTACTTAAAAAAACAAGGGGCTATTCGAATGGCCCCTTAACATTCTTCATCCTGACACTGTTTTTATCAATGAATCTGGACTTTATTCTTTAATTTTGAGATCACATAAAAAAGAGGCAAAAATCTTCAAAAATTGGGTTACAAAAGAAGTTTTACCGAGTATTAGAAAATATGGCGAGTACAAACTTGAAAACGAAAATAAGCAGTTAAAAGATGAAATAAAAACAGTTACAAATTAAAGATGAAATGGAAATCATTGAAAATAGAGAATCAAGAATTGCGAATGGAATTAATGAAGAGAGATATGGTATGTAAAGATTTTGATAAGAAAAAAACACCATGTTTTTGTGTTTAATTAAGAAGAATCACATGTGGGAATGGCCTTATTACGTTATCAGAGCTCAGAAACGAGAAATACCAAACCGATTAAAACATCTAAAAATAAATTTATCCTGAATTAGAGATTTTGTTCATTGATGACGAACCAAAATTCTATCAATCTGTATAACCAAATGAAAGAATCTTTGAATATTTTATACAACGGAAATCATTTTACTACAAATATGGCAGAATCTCGGACTGATTTATAGAATATCTAAATTACACGATGAAAATGTTTCTAAATTTTTACTAAAAACTCTCGATTTATTATATTTTGTTTGTAAATGTTTAGCATAACTAGGTAACCATCGTAGAATTTTTTTTTCATATTCACATGGCATTTCGTTTTTATAACTTTCGCTGAAAATTTTTTTTAGCACAATCTTTGCAAAAAGCATCTTTTTCTATCTTTACTATACTGCCAGTTATTAAATTCAGAAATATTTTTAATTTCTTTACAAAAGTAACACTTTTTTTCTTCTAAAGTTAATTTGTCCATTTTATCATATAATTCCTTACAATAACAGTCTTTTCTATTCTCTCTTCTTGACACTTTGTACATTTCTTTTGAGACTCCATTTATATAGAACAAAATTATTACACGATGAAAATGTTAAACTCTTGAATTATGATATTTTGTTTGTAAATGTTTTTGATAATTATTTAACCATTTTATAGTTCTTCCACATTCACATTGAGTATCTTCATAATATAATCTATGGTGATTCTTCTTTACACAATCTTTACAATATGAGTCTTTCTTATCTCTACTATAGTGATGACTATTAAAACTCTGAAATTTTTTTTTAGTTTCTTTACATTTAAGGACATTCTTTCTCTTCCAAAGTTAATTTTTCTATTTTATCATACAGCTCTTTATGATACTTCCTATAACAATCTTTACAATTATAATTAATTCCATCTTTTCTATTCTTATCTTTATAAAATTCTTCAAAACCTTTTAATTCTTTGCACTTTGAACATTTCTTTTGAGCCTCCATTTTATATAGAAAAAATTAAAGCTTTGACTTTCTCAATTCATATTCATAAAAACTTTCCGGTTATTTCTTCATTATTTAAATCTTTTATACTATAAGTTACAGGATCTGTGTTATTAATTTGATAAATCACAAAGATTTCTCTTGACCAGTTGTTCTTATATTTGTTCGAAAATGTTTGTTTTTTACTAACAATTCTTACATGATCATTGACTTTAAATTTAGTTTTTGTGTGAATTTCTGGTGGAATATACTTGAAAACGGTCTCTAATAACTCCTTTTCTGCATCTTTATCTACGTATTTGGGCTTCATTTTGATTGTGCTGTGAACTGTATCGTTATAATTGTTTACGATTTTTTGAAGAATATCGATCCATTTAAAGTTTTTATTAATCTCAAAAATTACTTTCATTCTCTCATTTTGAGTTCTGTTATATCTCTCTACAATACTTGATTTCTCTTCATTTTCAGTATGATAAATCTTAATGTTGTATTTTCTCAAAACATCGTTTAAATTCTTTTATTTTTAAACTCTAAACCCTTATCTGTATGAAGAAGATTCGGAGGTTTATGCCCGATCTTTATAGCATCTTTTACTATATCTTCGAAAGCTTTTGAAACATCTTTACCGTTTTTTCTTTTGATAGCTCTTGACCAAGCATATTTTGAGAAAGTATCAATAACATTTAACATATACTTGAATCCATCATTTTGATCTGAATAGTTAGACATTATAACTAAATCTGCTGCCCATAAATCGTCAATTCCTAATGTTATAATTTTCCTCTTTTTAAACTTTTTTTCGTACTGGTGCATGAATTTCTCTAGCTTCAATCTCGATTTCTTCCTTATTCTTAGATTCTTTCTTTACTTGTTTTTTCATAAGGATTCTTTATAAAATTTACTCTTATTTGTCTTACATTTTGAACATTTTGCTGCAATTCTATACAATCCATTTTGAGTTTGAAACGATTTTTGAATCTATACTTTTCGTTTTTTTCTTGCATTTGTGGCAGTGAATCAAATCATCTTCCATTTACATGTCAAAGTTTCCAAGTTTATTTAACTCATCTAATATATTAGATTCCGCTTCATAGTCATTCGGTACTGTATCAATCTTATTTTCTAGGACAATTCTCTTATCATCTTTCGCTTCATAGCCGTATGGTACTGTAATCGATCTTATTTTCTAGGACAATTCTCTTATCATCTTTAGCGTTCAGTGCTAACTTGTTTATAGTAACGGTGTACAACTCATGTTTATAGCTTTTGATTACTGTCATCTCCCTAAATTCTTCTTTATCTTCGAACAAACATCTCTTCAAGTTTTCGATATTTATTGTTTTATTTACAACGCTTCTCTTAATTCCTTTACACCTAACTGGGTTTTTATCTAGATATTTGTACGAGTACATCTTAGACCTTAAACCACAAAATTCTTCTAAAACTTCGCTATTTAACTCATCTTTGAATTTCCCTATTACCTTCTTATTTTTAGTAGTGAAACATTCGTGATCTTTTGGATAATCACTTGTATCAAAGTCATCTATATTTTCTTTAATAATTTTAAAAGGATCTCGTTTCAATTCTAGGAAATAACTGTCTGTATCCATGTAACACAGATTCAAATCTGGATCAAACTTCTTTAATTTGTTGTAATAAAACTCGTACATTAGCAATTTTGAGAGGTTCGAGAACTGAAAATCCTATGTAAATCGGTTTGTTAAATTTAACCTTTTGTTTGTACATGTGACTCGCTATACAGTTGTCGTCAAAGATGTTAAAGCATTTTGAAATTTGTTTTCTTAGCTTGTTTCATTGAAAATTCTTCATTTCCAAGCTTAATATCACATCTGTTTCTCACATTTTCCATAGATTTTCCAAAAACTGAGTTGTTCATCAGCTTATAAAGTCCTTTTTCAAAGTCCACTTTCAAATCACTTGTAGCTTTGGTTCTCATGTTTGTGTTAAAATCAATGTACTTTTTCATAAAAGGCTTCTGATCAAATGCAATAACTCTATTCACATGTTTCAAAAATCATACCTTGTTCCAGATAGAATTTCAAATTTCTTGAATGAACAACGTATTCAGTTTTATCCAGTAAAGTTGTGCAAAGTTTGTTTTTATAATGTTCGGGAGCAAGAGGTAAATCCTTGTGATGTTCATGTAAATTTGTTGGATATCCAAGATCGACTTCGAGAATATAGCCATAATCTTCGTCGCCAGTGAGTTCCAAAATTGTTTCTTTCCATTCTGCAGTTGTGTAAGTTTTTGGATCCATCCACTTGATATCACTAAACGGCAGTTTTTGCATTAGGCCATACCCATAAAGGTTATTAGCATCAACGTAATAACAAATAGTTTTCGGGCTTTGTCTTATCAAAATCTTTTAAATATTTGTTATTTGCTTTCACATATCGTTTAATACATTGAGAAATGCCTCCGCGAATACCTTTTTTCGATCATTAAATACATATCGTAATCGTGTATCAGTTGAAGCTCGATTTTAGTTAATTTTAACATAGCATCCCATGCAAGACTGGGAGCTGTTAGATAGTGTGCTGGATCAAGCTTATAGCAATTCAAACAAATATTCCTAAAAATTTTCAAAGATATCAGCGAGCAATAGAACATCTTGAATGTTATAGAGATCAGAGTAATTTCCTAGATTTTTCTCTTTTAATTTGTTCCAAACATTTAAGTAGTGTTGAAAATCTTTCTCAGATATGCTCTCGTCTGTCAAAAGTGAATAGAAAATCTTGAATTCTCAATTCTTCTGTGTAATCAAGTTTTTCAATACTGTCGATAAATTCATAGGGAAATATGCCTTTTCCAGATAGAATTTTAAAGATTTCTTCTTCGTCATTTGGCTGTCTTTTTAGAATTTCATTCAATATTCTTCCATCCTGTATAAAATGATTTTGTATGTTTGAAGTCTTCTTTCTTTAGATTTTTCGCTAATTTTTCAATAGACGAGGCCATGAATCTAAATGTGTCCACGAAAGAGAATTTTATGAACTTTTCTAGGTTTGTCACCATCAAACTCATACCCGTATCCAGAATTTACAGAATAATTTATATATCGTTCATCGGTGTTTGCAATCAAATCAACATTTCCATATTGTTTCGCCAATTCTTTTATGTACAAATGAGTATCGTAGTTACTCATATTGTGACAGAAAACTGGAATATTTTGAGGAAACTTGAGATTCACATTGCAAACTCTATGAGCTGCTCCTCGAAATTTGCCAGTTAAATGACAATGATCTCTTACTTTATTATAACTCTTATCTTTCCAACTATCAGGAGTAAAACCATACTGAATTGACTCAACATCATAAGCAGACCATTCGCAAATATGACAAACGTTTGCATTTTGGTATGAAATTTCTTCTTCTTCAGTCAATTTCATAGGTTTTTTGTTCTTAGAATTATATTTTGTAGCTATGTATTTCGATAATTTATTGAGTTCTTCAAACAATTTTGCAGGAACATTTGGCAAATCTTCTTCATTTTTTGCTCGATAACATATCGGCTTGTACATACGATTGGTCACATTCGACACTAAATATAGAGTAAAAACCATAAGGAATGTGCTTCTGAATCTTGGTTGTAGTCGATCTTTGTGGATTGTTCTTGCATGTCGGAATTTTTTCTAATATGCTCTCAAAATCCATATAAATAACGTAAGGATGGCTAAACTTCTTTTGATAATTAGTAAATGATGTTGTTTGACCTGGAAATGGCATAATTGGTTTACAAACTTCATGTTGCTTGCAAATTTCTAAATGATCTGTTAAATCTCCAGATTTGTAGAAATGGCTTAAAACATCTTCTACAAAGAAATTTCCTTTCTTTTATGTTTAGATAACTGTGAACTCACTACTAATCTATTTAGATCGGTTATCAAAACATAATGAGATTTATCTTCTTGTTTTACATACAATAAATCGACTTATAACTCGGCATTATAAACTTCGGAAATTTGCAACGGTACAATGTTGAGTTTTTCGTCATAAGTATAGATATTTATAGACATTTTTGGATATCTGTACTTGGAATTGTAACTTCGTTTCTCAAATAATTGTATATCTTTTAAAGACATTGGGGATACTCAAATCCCGAAAATATCTCGTCATTTAACAAATTTCTCGTATTGCTTTGCTCTATCAGCATTCTTTTCAGGTTTTCCAATAGCACATCGGATAGAATAAACAAAACAGAAATCATCTTTTATTTTTGATATTTACACAAGCTTTCTTTACCTTGATCTCTTGTGGTTAAATCGATATATGATCCTGCGTTCATAAATTCGTGTTTATTAAGGCTCAAAACTAATTGTTTACAACTTTTGAATGTCCATCCAGAACCTCTATTTGGATGATTTGTCTGTTTCTCGATGTGTTAATTTATTAAATTGCTTAGTAATAAAGTCGTTTACGTCAAAGATTTCATCTGCTTTTATAGTAAAGTACATTGGACACGTTTGTGTTTCACCGTTCACTAAAGTTCTTTCGTATTCACATTCCAAAGAGAGATATCCTAAATGTATTGCTTGAAAAGACCGTGTATTGAGGATAAAACTTCAACGTCTATGATATTTTCAGGTTTTTTCGTTTAAGAGTTTTGTCAATTTCTTCGATCATTTCAGACTTAGTTTTATCGTTTGTTTCAATGGACAATTTTTCAGCGATTGATTGAATTTTTTTCATCATTAAATAGATTGAGATCTTTTTTATCTTCCTTAAAGTTTTTCTTTAATTCACGCAATTTTTCTATATTGTACATCTTTTCATGATCGACAATTTGATTTTCTTTAGCCCAAGTCCTCAAATAATTCAATTCTTTCTCATAAATGCCTTTGTTTTTTAGATTAATTTTAGAATTATAATGTCTATCATAATGGTGTTCAAAAATGTCTTTTTTGCAGTATGGACATGACACCTTTTTCCCTCTCCATTTAAATAGGGAAAATTTGAGTGTGTCAAGTTTCACTATTAGTAAAATATCTTTTTATTAAGGAAAAGTTATAAACTTTTAAGCTTAAAGTTGATAAATTTTCCTTAATAAAAAGATATTTTACTAAATAGTGAAACTTGACACACTCAAATTTTTTCCTATGTAAATGGAGCTACTAAAGGAATTAAATGAAGTTGGTGAGCTAAGATTTAAAGAATATAAGAAGTTAAATGAATTGGAAGAAAGGAAGAAACATAGAATCTTGAATTTGGAGAAAAATGAAAGATAAATTCGGGTTTACAATAATTGCCGAGTTGGAAGATTATAAAGTACACTTACCGAACAGATTTTTGACTGTTTTGGATGAAAAAAAAGATTAAAGAATTGAAATAAACATGATAAATTACACTTGGTTGTTTACTGGAAAGAAGACTATTAAAGATAAAGACTGTGTTACTATCAATTTTGTAGAGTAGAAGATTTTTCGTCGTAGCAGACATTTCAAATAGATTGATTTGACAGCTTAAGAAAGTAGAAGCAAACAGCTATAGATTCGGTAATTTTTTCATTCGTGAGTTACTGTTTGATTTTACAGATTCGTTTATTGTCCTTTAAACAGTCTTTTTCATTGATTTACCGTCTGTCCCAAAAGTGAGCTAGAAACCCCATATTCATATCTACTTATATATATATATATATATATATATATATATATATATACCTTTTAAAATATTTTTTAATATCAGTGCGTTATAGATTATTTTCTAATGGGATATATTACATATTGTCACTAAATTTGAGTTCTTCTTACATGAACAAGGGTTAAAATCACAAAATAATTTTATGTATAGATATAAGATTGGTATAAGAAATAATTAAATTGCGAACGGAATGTTCCGATCATCTATATAATAATGTGAAAACTGTTATTTGCAAAATCCGCGTGTCAATGAAAAGTTCACGTGAACTAAACTCTCTCGTACCTGTTGTTTAAGACTGAGGTGTTGTGTGTATCATGCGTGTAATTAGTAAGGATTTGAGTCTTGGATACTGTACAAAGAGATAACAAGTTATGTTGATACTCGTGAAGAAAGTTAACATCAGCGTCGTCAGCAATCTCACGCCCTTATAATAACAGTTTGTGCAGACTTGTCGGTGTATACTTTCAAGTTATATCACTTCAATAATCTACAAGTGATACTACACGTTATTTTATGAACGGGTACAATAATCGGGGCACAAACGTAACAAGTATTTTATGGGCAATGCCTAAGTTATTTTACACTTTAGTTTATTCACACCTCTCTATTGCCTTGATCTCATTTGAAGTAAAATATGTTTGTGTAATCAAAAAAACGAGGCTCTGTTTGGGGCCAGGTTTGGGAGATGTATATATTCCAGTCACTCGAAGGACTGGAAAAAATAGTTTTTATCTTTGTCTGTCCGCACGATATCTTGAAAACGAACTAACATGTAGACTTGAACTTTTGCCAGAAGTTGCATTTGTATGTGGGCGATATTGAGTAGGATGATGATGCATTTCACTTCATGGGGTTTGGCTGTGAGAGTTAGTAAATATTTTCAAATTATCTTATTAGAAATAGTCCAGTCGTATTACCTGATTGAAAAAATAAATGTTTTCTTACAGCAAACTAATGGCACAATTTAGTCAAATACATCATAAATAAATAAAAAAAACCATTCCGAACCAAAATCGTCTATTAGGGGGTATAGGAGGGGTGGTTTTTAGGGGTGAAAATGGTTTTTTTGCAATTTGTGAGTAATCAATGCATCCTATTGAAAAATGTCAAATATAAAAGTTGTTGCAAATGAAAAAATCTACAAATTATGTAGTAATCATTTTTTCCCTAACCTCAAAAGTTTCCAAAAAAAATTAAAAAAAAAACAGTTTTTTTTGGTTTTTAATTTTTTTCTTTTACAAAAATGGTTTGATTGAGGTGAAAGTTTGATCAAATATACTTTGTTTTATTATAAAAATACTGTATTTTTTCATTAAGAAATATTCAGCCGTTATAATAAAATTTCACTTTAAAAAAATATTTTGATAATTTTCAATCACCATTTTGAAACATTTTTTTAAATCAAAAAAAGGTTCTCTGACGGCTCATTATTTTCGTTTTTTTGTCTATTTTGAAGAAATGAAATAAAAAATATGTAATTTAATTGAAAAAACTGCAGAAAAAATTGAAAATAAACAAAATATTGGCATTTTTTATTATACATTGTATTATTTAGTGGAAAAATTTTTATTATTTATTTAAATTATAATTTTTTTATACCAGTGCTATTTGTAAACATTAAGCAAAATAATAATGAATCATGCATATTTAACAATTACGTGGAAATTTTTAAAATAAATAAAAAAACAGAATTCGAGTCTTAGTAATTTTTTTTAATTTGTATTTTTCATCATATATTTTTTATTTCTTTACAATATTTTTTACAATTCTTATTGAAATTTAATCAAGAAACCATTATTTCTTTCCAAAAGTTTTTAAAAGAATATTTATGTATTTTTTTCAGTGAACTTAAAAATATAAATATCTTTTTTTCATATTCTACGTCATCTTATCATGATTCATACCACATTCTACTCAATTTTTTCCCTGCTTTTTTTAAATGTAATGATTGTATCTCCTTTCATTGAAGGAAACACAAGATCGTTATCAAAACTATCACTCAATTTAAAAAAAAATGTATTTAATGTTGGGATATTACCATCAAAATCTTCTTTAATTTCGTTAAGGAAAAATTGGCACTCGGATGAATTTTTTTAAGTAATACACGCAGTAACTTACGAAATCTTTAGAATCTACATTTGATGTATGTCTACAAGATGTTGAGCTTTGTCCCATCATAAAAAGATGACATGCACCTATTATGATAATAAGCTTGAACTTCATCTGATTCTTTGAGAAAATTCAGTCTAACTAGACTTTTATTAAATGATTCTGAAACATCTCTTCTCTTTAAAGTTGATAAAATTTTTCTTTAGTCTCAACCTTCTGCATGCCGCGAAATGCTCTATTTTGGTTTACAAGGTTCTTCACAAAAAACACAATGATGCTCAAAAATCAAAATCACATGCTTCTTTCATAATCTTCTTCCCAATAGATTTTTTTTCTTGTTTGTTCTTTGGAAGCTGTAACAATTGATCGAGGTCTATTGTATGCCGATCGACAACCATCATGAATGTGTGCTTCAGTCAATTTCTGAAATGTTTTGTACCGCTGATCATTGCTTTGTTTACTTGACGAAATAAGAGTATCTATCCCTCGACTTTTTATTTTCACCAAATCTCCATCGCGGCTTTTACAAATGATACAAGAAGGTACCTTTTCCACCATTTTACATGAATTTATAAAAATGCAGAAAGCACGATAAAATTAGTATTCTGAAAAATACGTAAAAATTACTAGATAAATAGCACGAGTAAAATTGTATGTACAGAGACAAAGATTTATGATCTGTATTATTTTTAATAATTTTTATTGAATAATTTGTATAACATTTTGTTTCGCAAAATTTTAAAGTTTTACTTACGATTTGTATTTTATATGGACAAAAATCTTGTAAATTGCTATTCACGAGGCTTATTTCACGACACTACTCCAATATAACTTGACTGACGACAAAGCAGCTGCTTATTGAATGCTTAGAAACATACTGAGACCCGTATAATAGAAGAATAGGATTGACCCCGCCCTTTTGCTTCAAGGACACTATTATATACCTGTACTATATATACCTGTAATCTAACTTTCACATTCAACAATGTTTCTAAACTTTTCAAAATATTCGAAAATTGTTCAACATAAAAAAAAGTTATAATTTAAATAAATAATAACAATTTTTCCACGTAAATAATACAATGTATAATGAAAAATGTCAATATTTAGTTTATTTTGAATTTTTCTGCAGTTTTTTCAATTAAACTACATATTTTTTATTTCATTTATTCAAAATAGACAAAAAAAGAAAATAATGAGCCGTCAGAGAACCTTTTTTGATTAAAAAAAAAATGTTTCAAAATGGTGATTGAAAATTATCAAAATATTTTTTAAAGTGAAATTTTAGTATAATGGCTGAATATTTCTTAATGAAAAAAATACAGTATTTTTAGAATAGAACATAGTATATTTGATCAAACTTTCAGCTCAATCAAACCATTTTTGTAAAAGAAAAAAAATAAAAACCAAAAAACTGTTTTTTGAATTTTTTTGGGAAATTTTTGAGGTTTAGGGGAAAAAAAAATGATTACTACATAAGTTTGTAGATTTTTTCATTTCCAACAACTTTTACATTTGACATTTTTAAATAGGATGCATTGTTTACTCACAAATTGCAAAAAACCATTTTCACCCCTAAAAACCACCCCTCCTATACCCCCATAATAGACGATTTTGGTTCGGAATGGTTTTTTTATTTATTTATGATGTATTTGACTAAATTGTGCCATTAGTTTGCTGTAAGAAAACATTTATTTATTTGACCATTTTTAACTGCTATTTCTCCTGGACTAAAACAAGATGACAACAAGAAAAACCACAGTTAAATAGGTTTTGAAACAGACTGAGTATAACTATATGACATTTTTACATTTGATATTGTAAACACATGTAGCCGAAATATATCTTGAGAAACATAGATATTTGACAGGTGCAATATCTGCCGGGGAGTTAAAACATTTTTTTTCTTTCATTGTCTGTCCTCAGAAACTCTAAAAAATTAATGAGCTAAGGCTACCTTGTATTAGTTAAGTAAAAAGATAAATTACAGTTTGGATAAGTTATTATCGTAGTGTGGTAAACAGAATTTTAAAGTGGTAAACATAATTAACATCAAATAACTATATTACATATTTTTAATATCCAAGCTATGGGATCAGAGAATTAAATTCTATTAGTAAAATAAAAATAACCAACGTTAAAAAAAATAACTAAAGCGTTTTGTTGAATACTGCGTACATACACATTATCAGGTTAATCAATGTCCAATTTCAGGTCGATTGGACTGAGTTTTTTGTAAAAATCCACGACAGGGAAGCTTGAATGCAAAGAATCTATGAGAATTGAGATCTATGGATACAGCAATTTAGTAATAAGCAACCATCAAAGTTTGGTAAAGAATGAAAAGATAATTAAGATGTGATTTACAACACTTGTGGCGTATACAATCCTTGGAGCCAAAGCGGAAGACAAGGTAATATTTTAATTAAAATGTTGCTTCTCTTTTATATTAAAACATTTTTGTACATCGCACTCTATGAAAGTACATTTCATGGTACTTATTGTTATTGAAATTTATCAAATACTGATTAAATATAGTCGTATCTTTAAATTCAATATAGTTGTGTTATATAAGCTGTTTTATCTTATAACATTTTCCATAGCGTTAACTGGTGAATATACGAGTACAATAATCCTTATATTTTTGTTATTTAATCTATGCAGTTCTAAAACCTTGTAGTCAGAGTTATTATAGGTGTTAATACATAATCTGAAAATAATCAAATACCTTTTTTTGCACCAGAAAAACCATTAATGTAGCATACATTGCCTTTGCGAATTGTAAAAAAATGTCAGAGGAATAGTTTAATTGAACTATTATTGTACAAATTCCCAATAGTAGAAAGTATGAGAAAGATCCCGAAATTTAAATTAAATGAGCTCTTTTCTAAGGTTTATTAGTTTCTACAGCTATTTTGTCTAAATGTATAATTTTTTAGTTCATTTTAGTAATTATCTAGTTCACAAAATAATTTAAAATGTTTTAGTATTTAATGGTATTTTTATACTCTTATAAATGATTACAAAATAACAGTAAGAAAATAAGATGTGTTTAGTAATACAAAAGACAGAGTGAACAGAGTTAATGGAGAAAATATAGGTGTTTCTTATATTACGATAACTAGCCTATTTGCTCCAAATATTTACAAAAATAATCAGATGATTTTTGTTGGCTTCACTTACAAATTATATTTAGGCGAGGTTAGATTTCCACTCAGAAGCAACTTATTATTCTTTATAACATGAATTCTATGTACAGTATATGAATCGTTTGTAAATAGAAACTATCCACATACAGTAAGAGTAATGTGGCAGTATAATCATAATTATTACACATAGCCCATGATATACTTAATCTGAGCTGTCATGTTATGTTACTCGTATTACTACATTATTGTTGCTCTTGTTGTTACATTACATTAAACTATCCCCATGCATTAGAGTAATGTGATATTAGAATCATGATTATTACACATGTTCCATGATATATATAATCGGAGCTGTCATGTTGTGTTACTCATATTACTGCATTATTGTTATTCTTGTTGTTACATTACATTAACTATCCCCATGCAGTAGAGTAATGTGATATTAGGATCATGATTATTACACATGGTCCATGATATACCTAATCTGAGCTGTCATGTTGTGTTACTCGTATTACTGCACTATTGATGTTCTTATTGTTACATTACATTAACTATCTCCATGCAGTGGGGTAATGGGATATTAGAATCATGATTATTACACATGGTCCATGGAGCTGTCATGTTGTGTTACTCGTATTACTGCACTATTGATGTTCTTGCTGTTACATTACATTAACTATCCCCATGCAGTTAGGGTAATGTGATATTAGAATCATGATTATTACACATGGTCCATGTATATAATGGGAGCTGTCAAATGTTACTCATATTACTGCATTATTGTTGCTCTAATTGTTACATTACATTAACTATCCCCATGCAGTAGCGTAATGTGATATTAGAATCATGATTATTACACATGGTCCATGTATATAATGGGAGCTGTCAAATGTTACTCATATTACTGCATTATTGTTGCTCTAATTGTTACATTACATTAACTATCCCCATGCAGTAGCGTAATGTGATATTAGAATCATGATTATGACACATGGTCCATTTATGATATGCCTATGGTGTTTGTGTTACTCATATTACTGCATTATTGTCGCTCTAATTGTTACATTACATTAACTATCCCCATCAGTTACTCATATTACTGCATTATTGTCGCTCTTGCTGTCTCAATCTGATTCAAAGAGCTTGATTTATTCCAATATAGTCCAGTATAATGATGTACAGAATATACTTCAAACAATATCGTCATTACAAGAACTAATTACGTACAGTTTGTATTTTGTGTATCCCCGCTGCGCTACTATTTATAACACCATTCCCCAATTCCGAAAATTCTCTGTCACTGAGTAAAAAATATAAAAAATAGTAAGGTGGCTCAGAAATTGAAATATTAATGAGAGATGTAGTTCCAACGGTAGCTACTGTCCAAGTTTTAAGAAATGCAGGCCAATCTGTTTTTGTTAGTCATGTGGCAGCACATTATGTATGTATTATGACAAAGTTTTGTTTTTTTTATCAACGTGCTTTGGAGTTGAATTTTGATTAATTAAAACTCATATTTCAGTATTTTTAGAGATCTACCATTTTGGACTCTGGGAGACTGTGGTGAGCCCCCTTCTTTCTGTGTAGGCTATTCCGAGACAGGGAAAATAGATATCAAATCTATAAAGAAAATATACAGAATTTTATGCATATCATACAAAAGACCATCATATGTTATAATAAATTGAGACCACACAATTTAATTTGTGTCCATAGATTCTTTAATTCACTTATGGCAAGAAGGTGAACTCTTTCATTGCTCTTATGAACTTTGCGCTGCATTAGCAGTGGCACGATTGTTAGGAAGTGTAATGTTGGAATGGAGTTCACTTACTGTCGAGATCCCATAAGGAGAGAGAACGGGAACTATGTCAGTTATGTCACTTTGGGAGAAGGATAGCCTTGGCATGAAGCAGCCTGTTCAAGCCGTAATGGACAGGGGAGACCGGGTGAGACTATACCCAAAAACCTTTAACATTAAGGAAGCCCCACTAACTCTAACAGCATATCCCCCGTAGTAAACCAGGCCTATCGACCAATTCTTTTATGCTTTAATTGTAATATGTTTGACACTTGCAGTTTGGTGATATGCCGCTTCTAAAAATCCAGAGGGTTTCCCAGATTTAAGTAAAACATTGGTTTATGCTGTAGTCAGTATAAGGTACGGGTTCAATTCTTCGTGAAGTTTAATAAACATTTGCAAGTGGTTTTTGTTCTTTTTTTTCATTAAACCATAGAGTGTGAGAAATTAAAATGCAATTGTCGCAAAAAGAATCTCATATTTGAGTATTTACTGCACACTTGTTTTTTATCGGGAATCGAATCCTTGATCTCTGGGTTTAGAAAAGCCCCCCCCCCCCGCCTTACCCGACAATTTCATGAAATTTAATGTTTTTTATAGATATAAAAAATAATATATGATCAAAATTATAGACCTTTCCATTTATTTAACCTCCATCTACTAAGAATAAAAAAAAACATTATGGACATATTGAATCATTAAGAAGTAAATACATTGAATTCGTATTAAGTAATAGAAATATGACAAGTAGTTTGATAAAAACGTTTTGACAGAGGATGGATGTAGATAACAGAGATGTCACAGAGAACACCGACCCCCCACTGAGATATGCAGACTGCATGCAGTCTGCTGGTATACAAAGACGCTCATCAAACTTGTACGTGAGTCACGTGACAAACTAAAACAGCTGTTTGTAGAGTGGGTTCCTTTGTTACTTGCGGACACACACACACGTCTTGTGCTGTCCTTCAAGTGGTTTTTACATAGCAAACTATCTTATTTATATATTTATACTATATCCAATCATTCTTGGAAATAATGCACAGAAAATGTTAAGAAATCTAAAATCAAAATTTTGTCCTTCATAAATGGAATTGTTATTTATATTAAGGCATTAAGTTATAAATACCACAATAAAATTAAAATAATATATGCTAGAACGTAGATGTTTCTTTATCAGCTAAAATTGTGAATTATTTATAAACTCATGAAGGTAGTAATTGACTGACAGTTAGGATCTGATGATTTCTGTTTGAAGTGGAAGTAATTTTTGACAACTCTCTTTGCTAATAAGTCAGCTCTATGTAATACTAACAATTTTAAACGACGTAGAGTAGTGGTTTAAGTTATAAAACTAATATAAAATACAAAAGAACCCTTTTATTCACACTGTTATTGCCACATCCATGATAGAAATACTAGTTTCCATTTATGAAAGTTGTAAATAAAATTATAAGAAGCCAAATTGTCGTGAATTCAAAAATATGATTTCGGTTCATGAAATATATTATTTAATTTGTAAAAACAGGTAATAGGTACTGTGAAGTCCTAAAACGGGTTGTATATATTGTGTATTGCCATACCCAATTCAATTGGTGGGGTTAACACATTGTTATATGAGATCTGATTTCCCTCTCTGAACAAGATGAATTAGAATCTGCATTTATAAAATGGAAATAATTCATAGATACTTAAGAAACATCATGTCAAGGAGTTTGTATGATCGACATACCATTGCATTCTACGACCTAAAGCATCGTATTTGCATAAAATTATTCAACGGATTATACTGAAATTTTATATGGAGATTCCTAGCGTACCTCGTATGAATATAGGCCTATTCTTCTTTCAAACATTTTTCTGGGTTACGCTGACTAGTTACTAGTAAAGTTGCGAAAAATCTCATATTGGTTTCTAAAATTGCGAAATATTAATTGAAAAAGCCTATTAATTGTAATCGATTGATATGGGTAAGCATTGTTTTCTTGCAGCACAACCATATATTTAATTAGTTTTGACGACTATTTTCAACTTGTTTAAATTTATTAGTTTGAAGTAAGTAGCAACACTTCTTATTTCAAAATTTGCTTAAACTCACAGCGGTACAGAATAATGAAATATCTATATACAACATGTAACATTTTAGTAAAGGTATACCTAGAACTGTTTATTTGTATCAAATATAAAGTATTAGATATAAAAGACAAAGTTTGTTATCTAAGTTTACTATAAAATTTAAAGAATGTTATAAAATCTACATTAGAGTAGGTGTCACAAAAACTGTGTATGTATATAGATCACAATATCCAAAATTACACGAATTTTCAATGTTGTAGTTTGGTTTGGAAATATTTTGATGCGAGAGTAGAACGAAATGTGCAGTCCGATCACGTATATACTTCACCAGCTGACAACTGCAAATCTCACCCCTTTGCTTGCCGGTAGTAATTTGATCGGGGCCTTAGTGTATTCACTTATATATATATATATATATATATATATATATAAATCAAGCTTTTTTTTATTAAATATTATAAAAGAGTACTATAAGTATTTAAAACATATTTTGAAAAGACTGTAAACTTTAGCATGCTAAAGGATGTATATACAATTTAAAACATTTAAGTTTGTTACAAGTGTTGTATAGATGTATAAATACTACTATATGGGAGGTTCGGTACCTGCAAACTATGCAATTTATTCTCTCCCTCTTCCCCTGCAGGCCGTTACGCGGTGCACACCAACGACAAATGTTTTTATATTCAAGAGCCATTAGCCATTACTATGCTCTGTACGGTATGGTGTAACGCGAGCCTGTGATACACGAGGCCCGATACTGCTCTCTGATTATATTAAATTGTTTACCATACTGTTGCTTATAAAAAATGTAGGTGATATCGTTTAACTATTCTTTTAAACAGTTTATTTTTCTTACATTTATGAAATAGCCTAACATTACTACGAAACGTTTTACAATCTGTAAAATATACAAATATTAAAAATCCAAGCTTCGAGGATAAAATGAACTCATGTTGGTGGTAAGAGAGATTGATGATTTTTTATGTTTCATGAAACATGGTCAATTCATAGAAGTAGTTTTAATAGGTATACTGGCAAAACTTTGGGAACGCTGGCTACAAGAATAAATATTTTTGAACCAACTTAAAATACCATTTTATTTTAATTTAAACTCGTTATTCTGTTCCATAGTCTGACAAAGCTTTTTGGTTAATCTTAGTGTATATACATTACCTTACTATTTTATTGTTATGTAAGCCTAAATATACGTAAGACTTGTACATACATATATTATTGCTTCTTATGATTTCATGGTACCAAGGTCTTCAACAAAGCCTCGACATAGATAAAGCGAAGTATAAACACATGTAAATGCAGTCGTATTAGGTGTTTATGTCATCTAGTTACGTGTGTGTATGTTTGTATGTTATTAGCCATAAACAGGCTGTTACCGACAATGTTACATGTGAGGATTTCATATATACCGGTCATAGTTACAATAATAACTGTGATTTGGCAGCCTCATTTCTGTATTGTGTTACAGCTCATGAAGATTTTATTGTTACAATAATAATAAAAATTATATGGAGCTCAGAAAAAAAGTATAGGACAACTTAAATGAAATTGATTTTATTATAATCAAGCAGAAAAATCGAATAGTGCTCCGCAAAACCTGTGGACTCTATGGTGAATGTCTCGTAATAGCAACCTATAAACGAGAAGTAAAAGCTGAACTGTTGAAAAGAGTTGAGCAGGTGGAAATCAAGAGTTTTACAGAAATGACGTGACAGCATCTAGACCTATTAAACGGCCCTTTTCATCAAACCTGGACATTGATTAGGTCCTCCAGAATTAAGTGACACATCGCTTTTTGCTGAACCCAGTATAGGTTTTACTGGTTGGTTCAAACCTGTGTGACGGGAACCCTCCTGGAGCATTATGGATGTAACTCCAACCAAGAATAGTAGACGCCCTATCAGAGTGAGGTATAAAAATCTTACTTCAGCCAAGACTTGATGGGGGATTCACAAGAACCAACGCCAAATTACAACTACAGTCGGCTGGAGAACTATTTCCCGAGGCGCCGACTGCACTAGTGATGGAGCAAATAGCAATTGCAATAACAATTGTCTCAATCTCAATCTCCGACGGATTGGTTGTAATTATAGAATCTGTAATAAGCAAATATTATCTTAAAATTTTACAATTTTTGTAAAACTAGATCAATTCCAAAATAGAACCTGCTACTCGTTGCTAATATTGTAAGCCCACGCGCCTAACCACAATTTTATTTGTCTTAAATACAATTAAAATATGATGACGTGTATTTCATCAAACATCGTGATATATAGATATAAATTTCCTTGTTTTCTAAAAATAATACCTTGAAATAGTGTATATTAGGTGCAGGTACAATAATTCCAATTCCAATAAACTATTTGTTTCTATAAGTATTGATTAGGTATGAGAATATTAACAAAATTAAATTTAAAGTCAAGGAATTTTCCATAAACAATTTTAATATCTGTATTTTTAACACTTGTAAATATAAAAAATACTGTTTAAAAACATATTAATAAGCTATTGCGTATATAAGAAATAAAAATATACTAAAATAAAATACAAATTTTTGTGTTGAATACTTATAACTTGATATTTTTGAATTGGTCATAGCAGATGAGATATTTACTAAAAAACTTATAATTTGTGGTAGAATTCGTAGGATATAGCTAAACATAATGAAAAGATTGTTCTTCTAGTTATTTCTTAAAAGGCAGATTGCATTAACCCTCTGGACTTCAGCTGGCAATGTCACTGCATACTAAAAGTTTTTGTTGATCGAAAAGGCAATTGTGGCTAAGATATTTGAAATAAGGTTTCAACCTGAAGGTAAAACCGAAAATCTACATTATCCGAAGTCTTTTTACTTACATTATCTTTTTAACTTTTACGTCAATATAATTTTATGGTAATGAAGAGAATATTTACAGCGGTGTTAAGGTAGTAAATTCCTCATCCCCGACGTTGACCACATATGCGCGTGATGATCTCTAACTCTTCGGTTCTTCTCATTTCAAATATACAATTTGATTTAGTCATATCCAACCGGACAATAATACATGTATACATGTGTGTATATATTCTTCCTTACCATAATCTAAATTTCACCAGATATACTTTTGAATCGTCTCATTGGCCGAGAGTTATACAAACAGTCGGACTATGGTTTGCCCCTAATTTCGCTTTGATGTCTCTGTTTGACCGAATCTGTTTTGTGATTGTTATACGGGCACTTTGTGACAATGTGTTCTGTTTACTCCTTTGCTTCTCCATAGACAATGGGCGTAGAATGGAACATCTTCCCTTCTTCTCACTTCTCCCACCTATCCTTGTGATAATGTAGGATAGATGGTTTTTGGCGTTATAGTGTATCTCGATGAGTGAGTGGTGTCCCAAATCTGACAATGTAGCTATATATCTGTGCATAACGGAGGGTTTGCATGTACTTTTGTTCTGTTTAAGTTTCAAAGAATAGTGTTTAGAGTGCCTAATGTGTTTCAAGAACTCGAGTAGATATTAAACACATTATTTAACCCGATGCAGGCCGAGCAACAATCAAATGTTATTTAGCAGATTCCAGGTACACTTAATAAAATCATGGTTTAGAGGTTCCGGTGATTTAGCCATTGATCTTAAAACTGTGACATAGTTTTTAATAATATGCCTCTTTTCTATTTTAAATTTTAGCAGTCAGTCCCTTTCATGCAAGGATTATAGAATAGTTTTAAGTGCCTTCATTTTAGTTTTTAATATAATTCCGAAACTCATAACTTTTATAGCTAACTTTAGTCGCTCAGACCCTTATAGCTCTTGTAGTCATGTCATCCACACTATTGTAGTACCTCGAGTGTTTTCTATGTGTAGCTTCCTTAAGTAACCAACAAAATCTTAGACCAAAACTCGCGGTGATGATCAATCTCCGTGCAAAATAATCGTTCACGACGACCAAGACAATGATTTTGTTTGGTTAGAACTATGATGGAACTCGTTAGACAGTACTAAGCAGAGTTGCCTAGCAGACCGACATTTATTATCTTATTCACAGGCCGAATGTTGTAATACAAGCAATCAGTAATCTGGTCTGTGGTAAATAGTCCATATATCAGTTACAATCTGAGTTATGTTATTGAATGGGGAATGTTATTGTGTCATTCGCAGGTTTGGTTTGTGGTATTAACATTCTGTTATAATTATGCTTTCATACTTTCCTAATGCACAGTTCTTATAATCAGAGCTGCTATTAATGTTATCTTTAGTACACGTAAAAATAATGGTTTTGAAAAGTTTCATACATTATTGCTGAATATTTTGTTATTATGCTTGTAAAATTAGAATAATAACTTTTAAAAACACAGACTAATAACCCACACGCGCACGATGCTACGCTGTGGAAAGTGAACGACTCATTCCTAACTCATTCCAAAACTCATTCCTAATCTTGGAAATACTCTCCAGAGTATTCAGTGTCCATAAAATTAGAAATAGCTCTGGAGTCTAAACTCCTGAGATTTCCTCAGGTTTTTTTTGGTCATCTAATTTTTGATGCTGAACACAAAGGTTGGATAAATTGCCTCGAACCCAAACCAACTGTTACCTTGTTGATCTCCATAGATGCCTGGGAGTTCCAAGTCCAGTAATCAACTAAGATTGTATCGTCTATCACAAAATTATTTGGTGAACCAATAGTGTATTTATTGCTTTAATAACGGGACTAGGATTTATTTGTCATAATTAATCTTTAAAAGTTTATTGACCAATTAAAACATCTCGAATAGACGTTTGCTGTGTAACTGGACAGTGAAGTTTTCGATGGTGTTATGTGAAGTGTTTGAAAAGAAAAATTCAAGCAGTATGTGTAGAACTGTCTTCTATGTATAGGTTTTGTTGCACACAATCTCCGCAAACCCGTCACAGCTGCCTGAATGACGAGAGTGGTGACAAAAAGCTCTGTGAGCCGTCAAACCCGGGATCACCGAGTGTAAAGGGCTTTTGTTAGGAAATCTGTCTATAGTGGTTTCTGAATAACAAGTGACAACAACGCTTCCATATGGGTTAGTCAGTTAGTCCACTGGCAACTAAACATTATGACTTTATCAAATAAATGGGGAATTATTATATAGTTTTATACATTTATACGTGTTACTTTCACAGATCTATGCATCCTGGAACCTTTATAATATTATAAATACAAAAAGTACCTTTGGTTGCTTATTTTTTTGGTTTTGTGTGAACTATTGAACCGATTGTTCTGAAATTTTACATGACATTCTTAACGGTCCCTGTTATGAATGCAGATCTATTCTCTTTTCTAAAGTCCTTCCGGGTTACGACGCCCACTAGTGTTTGTATAAACATCACCTTGTACTCTAAATTTATGAAATAACAATTAAAAGAGCCTCTCCAATGTAATGAAAGTTTCCTTGTAAACATTATTTTACGACAGCAACAACCATATGTTTAATTAATTTTGACCTCTATTTAAAATTTGATTACATTTAAAGTATGTAAATTATCTAAGTAGTACCAATTAGTTTTCACATCGTATTTAGATTTCAGTCATTAGGTAAGGACCATGTACTTTGAAACATGTCTTGAAACATAAAATGGTCAGAATTTGGCTCCGAAGAATCCCCTTTGAAGCACTCGGCAAAAAATATGCTAAATGAAAGTTGGTTTAGAATGTCCTTTTGAGTTTACTGTACCAATTGCAAACTCTAAATGCTCTAAAATATTAAAAATATTTGTTTCAGTCTATAAAGAAACAAACACGTAAATAGTATAATTATATTATGTACTTTTAACTGTATATTTTTTGGAAAATATTAAGTATTAGATATTAAAGACAAATTTACTATCTAATTGTTACCATACATTTAAAGACTGTTTAGGGAAACCCATCCTAGTTGTCATTTGACAGAAGTAGGCTTCTTTGATATGTGATATATATATATTTTCATGATCGGAAAAAACGAGGCATAATGAACTATAGGAACAAAAGCATGGTAACAAAGTAATTTACAATGGCCATAAATATAAAATTTTGTATGTATTTGTTTGATTGTGGCTACAAGGCAAACTCAAAATTGGCGTCTGAAAAATTCACTTGGACCAGAAATGCTCATACAGGTGAAAAACCTATGAATCTGCGTGAGAAGCAGCCATTACCTGCTAGTTGTGTATAATACTTGGTCTATTTAATGTTTTGGTATACATGTTTCACATAATATAGATTAAGTTGAGAAATGCATTGTAATGGATTCTAGGAAATATTTTTCTTTTAACTATGAACGAAAGTATGTAATTGATACTTGTAATTCCAGAAAAAATATTGTAAATAGTTTTTATTATTAGAAGACATTGAATATGGCAGGTTTACTTCTCCGTCAATGTTTCTTAGAGCATTTTGGAGCAACTATTAAGTGCAAACATCGGACCACTATGGGTTTTGAAATAGCTCACTGGTAAGTTTTCAACGGAAATTTTATGCATACGCCCACTCTTACATTTTTCTAAATTTCTCCTAATATTTCACAAGTAAATACTCCTCTATCAAAAACGGTTGTTTACGGAATCTTAGAAGCAATTATAACCTTGTAACTCAGCCAAATGGATAGGAAAGTAATCATATTCTCAAGGGTCCATGAGACCATAACAAATGATAAAATCCAACCTGCTTATACACCCCGGCATAGTTCCGATGAGGAACTCCAACGAGTGTTGCAGAATCTGTCTTAGAACACACCGACAAATAAATGCGGTACAAATCAATCACAGCAATCAAACACAGTCAATGTAATATATAGTAATTGAAACATAATTTTCAAGCAATTCTTGATATTCTGGACTAGTCTTTCTGTCGTGTTACATAATTTTTTGCGAAGGCATAAATTCGTCAGACTGTTAGCAGTCTGTTATTTTTAATAAATTATCCTCCTGAGTTAAAGTCAGAAGGTCTTCGGGCACCATGGTCAGAACTTAGCACTAAACTATCGAAAGATTTCGTAATAATCGATAAAAGATTTTTGAATAATATACTATGTAACATAAGTAGAGATTTTATAAATTTGAAATTTAACCTTTTCAGTACTTAATTTCATTAGTGAAATTTTACATGTTTAGCCAAGCGTTAAAATCACTTAAAGTAATGTCTTATACTAGTGAATTACTATCATTGCATTTATTTCCAGATGAAACCCTCTCCTCTTAAGTTGGCTAGTAGTTAATAGAATATAAAATTGTTTTAGTAGTAACATTAATTTAAATCAAAACCAAACAACAAATGATGTTTGAACAGCTGTATGAGATCGATTAATTTCTGACAATGGGAAAATACTGCATATTTTTCAGACATGACAGACTGAACAGGATATTTATCCAAACCCTACGTGCAAATGCTATCCAGGAATTCGTTTTCTGCTTTATGCAAGTGAACAAGCTACCGATAACAGAGATGCTATTATTGTGTGTGGAGCTCCATTCACCGTCTGAATGGGTCTATCGGATATTCAAGAGATACTAAAGAAGGTTTTTTGGCATCCGGATGACGAGAGATAAAAGACGTAATTTTGGTCACATAAAACTATTGTTAAATTCAGAAATTTACGATTACGCTTTATACAGGTTGCTGGTAATTTGTCAATTACTGGCTTTATCTTTTCTAGTTGTTAATGATATTTTTGAGAACGTTCCTAGTAAAATTCTGTTTACAAAATACGTATTTTTTGAGGTTGGGAAAATAATATTCTTTGACACGTAATCTTAATTTTACTGATACTTAATAGCCTGTTTGAACATTATTCCGCTAACAGGTTTGTAAAAGAGGCTGAAACTTGACCACAAATTAATATTTAATTTGGTAAAGTAACTCACACTTCTTATTTTCAACCCTTTTTAACTACCACCACTGCCTCGAACACAGGCATGTATCTATAAAAACGAGAATATTTTATTTCTATGAAAGTAGAATTAAAAAGGCCAGACTGAATTAGTATATTTTTTGATCGGGTTCTGTTTTTTTAAGATAGACATACGTTTATGTTTATATTATGATAGGGCAACCAAAATAAATTCAACTGTTTTATCAGAAGAAATTTGAACCAGATATGAATGTAAACTCTCTTTAACTATATAGAGGCTTTGTCCGTCGTAACGTATGGTAATATACATAATTTTACTCCATGAGGGCCAACAAAGCAAACTTTACACTACGGCAACTGTAAAATAATCTTATACAGTGAATTTGGATAACCCAGGGTCGAAAGTAGACAGCTTTTATTTGACCTGAAAATAGGGTTTGTAAGGTCTACATATGTTCCTGATTGGGGAAAACAAGGCAAACCTCAATTGTGACGTCAGAAATATAATGAAGGGGGTGTCGGCTCAAATTTAGCAAAAAATTAACACTTTTTTTTATTGTTGTGAAATTGTTTTTTTAAAAACTCTTTACCTTTAATTTAACACAAATTTTCATTTAAGTAAGGAATGAGTATAGTCAGTGGTTTTATTGATATTTTAGTTTGTGGATAGCACATGCATTTTTTACTACGGTACCGTTGGTTTAGCAACCTTGATTGTGCTCTTGAACACACTTTATATAACTACACACCTACTATTTTAGGTTATATTGTTTGTTGTTGTCTGTTGGCAACACTGGTCTACCTTCAGTTCAGTTAGAAAAAGAATGGGGCACTCGTCTTAGGAAGTTAAAAGAAAAAACAAGGAAACACCAAACTTTTCAGACGGTAAAAAAGATTGGCGCGTCGTGGTTCGTTTGACTAAAGTTATTATTGATGAGATTCATAACTTTAACTATGGTTCCCTGGCCATTCTAAGAAACACGAGATAGTTATAGTAAATATGAAAAGAGCTATTTGGGCTACCTATTTTCTTGTTGCAAGCACTGACCAAGAACCAGCACCATGGTTTGTGCCAAAGACGACTGACACAATGGTGTAAATTTAGAAAATGTGAAATCTTTTGGTACTGACTACAAACATTAGTGACGCACACTCACCTTCCCTCCTACAGTTATGGCAAGAGATAAAGCCCATTTTTAGAGATTTATCTCAAGAAACATTATGTTTGCGGAAGTGCCTCCGATGGTGGAACACAAAATCCTTG